>NC_058132.1:394417045-394452640 GCF_016433145.1 Gracilinanus agilis | reverse complement strand
CTGTGCCCTGTTGTGGGGTTCCTCCGTTCGTCTGGACTTGTTTTTATGTCCCCTTGAGGAGTTTTGTGTGTTTCGGTCAGGAGAGGTTAAGAGCTGCTTCTTACTCTGCCGCCATCTTAACCCGGAAAACTCTCATGCCAGATATTTTTACCTGGATAGTGTATAAAAATCTCAAACTCAACTTGATTAAAACAGCATTTATTATCCCTTCCCCTGAAGCCATGTCTCATCTATTGAAGCACCACTAATCTTTTCCTCATTCACATTAGTAACCATAGAGTTTTCTTTTCTCTTCTCCTCCAACTACTGTCTTGTTATTTTCCTCCATAATATTGCTTGTATCTATCTCTTTTCCTCCTTTGTTTATTGTATAAACAACATAATTAAAGCCTTAAGCACATCTTTCCTGGACTAGTGTTATAATAGCTTCCTAATTACTGATTCCAGTTTCTGCCTTCTCAAGACCATCCTCTCATAGCCACCAAAGTGATATTCATAAATATAGGTTCTACCATGACACTCTCCTGTTCAAGAAGCACCAAAGAGTGCTTCCTAATGATCAAATCCAAATACCTTCATTTAGCATGTGAAGTCCTTCACAAATCTAATTTTTATCCACTTTCCTGCATTTATTACACACTACTCCCCTCCATACATTCTATATTCTACCTAACCTGAATTGCTTTCCTTTCTTCAGATAGAGTATCTCCTATTTCTATTGTATTTTACAGTTGTAGTACACATTCTTTCCTGTACTCTTCCTCTTATAATCTCTAGTTGACTTCAAAGTTAAGCTCAAGAGACACTTAGCAAATGAGACCATTTCTTTTTCCATCAACTACTAATGCTCCTTGAAATTTCTTTGTTTGGTTTTGTATATTGTTGGCATTTGCTAATATAAGCATGTGCTATTTCTTTGATAGAATGTAACCTCCACAAAGACAGGGACTATATTGTTTTTGCATCTCTAGCACTTGGCACAGCATTTGACACATAGCAGACAAAATAAATGTTTGCTAATGAAGGATTATATCCCTTTAGCTAATTCCTTTTCCCAGCAATGCAATTTGGGGAATGTTTCTTGAAAGGACATTTTATTCTCCAGTATATTGATTTTATTTTAATGACAAAGGTGGTGAATCCTATAGTGTTTGTTACACTTTTGGATAAATAAGGGAATGAAGGAAATGGAAGTAGCTAGGTGAATCCAGTGAATAGAAATCTGGATCTGAAGTGAGGAAGACCTGAGCTCAAATACAGCCTCAGACACTTCCTAGCAATGTGACTATAGACAAGTTACTTATTCTTTGCCTAAGTTTCCAAAAATATAAAATGGGGATAATAGTAGCATCTTTATCTCAAGGTTGCTGTGAGAGATACAAAGAGGTATTTGTAAAGTGTCTGAAACATAGCCTGTGCTTAATATGTGCTTATTTCTTTCCTTCCAGTATTACACATATATATATATATATATATATAAATATATATATATATATATATTTATATATATATATATAACATGTATGCTGCTGATTGTGATAAAATTTAAAAGTACAACAAATGGAACTAGTGAGATCTTCAATCATAAATGACTAAATATCACATAGTTTATATAAAATGTATCCTAATATTGTTCATTTGCTTCAGTAATGTCTAACTTCATGAACACCTTTGTAGATTTCCTGGCAAAGATACTGGAGAAGTTTGCCATGTACTTCTCCAACACTAAAATATTCAAACATATGAATATGCATAATGAATAAATGCTTATTGATTGACAGAGTGTCCAAACTAGAATTTGAGAAGGATAACTAAGTTTGTGATATTGGAAATGAGAGTTTCCTCAAACTCTTTGGCAATATTCATAAGAAAAAATATCCCCATTAAGAAATCAAGGTTCTTGATGAAACAGAGCTAATAAATGGAACTTTCTATCAATACAGTGAAGTCTGATGTAATGGACAGAAGACTAGATAAATAGAATAAAGAAATAAAGAAAAATGGACCTTGGATAAGTCACTTAACATTTTTCACTTTCAACTTTCTCATTTGTAAAATGGTAATGATAATATTTTGTTATAATTTGTTATATTATGTATGTATATATATATATATATACATGAAGATGCATATACACATGTATATATACATATATAATATGTGTTATATATGTGTGTAACATGTTACAACATTGAAGGACGAGGTCCTGGGTACATAACAGGTAGGCAGTAAGTACTGTGATATTTGATGGTGATGAGATTGAACCTGGCAAATTATTGTATGTGGTTAGAGCTGAGTGTATGATATTTAGAAGAGGGAGGAGAATGAAGAATCTTTATCGTTGGAAGGAACCATAGAAATCATTTAATCTAATCTCTTTATTTTACACTGATTTTTGGAATCAATAGAATTTCGGGAACATTAGACAGGTTACACAAGCTAAGGCAAGATGGCAAAGAATATGAGTCCCAACTTCTCACTCCAGGGTTTATACATGGCATTATGCTGTTCCCATTTTAAAATGCAGATCTGTAGATTATAGCAATCTGAGGATATTTTTGAGAACTTGAAATAGCATTTTAGTAACTGGTATTACAATGGCTTATAATTTTTATTTTCTTCTTTTCCTAAAGAATCAGATTTGATGCTCAATTTGACAATTTAACTGGTCAATGTATTCCTATGCTAAGGACAGGCTGCATCAAATTAGTCTCATAATATTATGTTAAACCTATTTATAATAATTAATTAAAAGGAATGATCTTAATTTCTAACTTATCTGTCTTATTTTCTAACCCCATCTATCTTATCTTTTAATCCTTATCTATCTTAACTTCTAGCATTAATCTGAACCATACTAAACAGATAATTATTAAAAGAGAGAGATCTTTTTAAACTATGTATCAGCTGTTATTAATGAGGAGAAAAAGATAAAAATATATCACCATTATTCAGTTTTTCAGTAAACATTTATTAAGTTCTTACTATGTACTAAGCACTGGGAACACAAATAGAAGTAGAAAGAGAATGCTTGCTCTCAAGGAGCTAATATCCTGATGGAGAGAAGAGAACACATAAAAGTAAAGGATAACTCTGTGTGGTAGTGGAGTGGTAGATAACAAGTTAGTGAAACAGAGGCAGTATAAGTATATAACACTTCATATGTTAGTCCAGAGTGGAACTTGGAGAGGAATGAAGACAAAAATCCTAAATTCCTTCCTCAACTGCAGTTTATAGAAAGAACCATCCAATCAGAGAGAGATTATAAGTGAATTTCAGGGCTTGAGTGAATTTCCAGGAGGAAGAAATTCCTGAAGACATGAGAAAGAAAATCCACATTACAGTCTGGACAGACTGGTACTTTTATGTTTTAAAGTAGCTAGCTTGGAAATTATAGGCAATATGTTGTGCTGGTGAGGAGAATGGTGTTGGAGACAAGAAAACAGTTTCAGACCCTGCATTGTATGCTGAGTAGTTTAGTGACCCTGGAATACTCTCCCTTCTCACCTCCATCTGCTGGCTTGCTTCAAGACAGTTTAAATCTCACTTTCTTTAATCTCACCTTGACATGTTTCCCCTCTGTCGATGATGTCTTTACTCTTACTACCTCTAGGTTACTCCATATATATTTTGCAATCATGTAGTTATTTGCTTGATGTCTCCCTTATTAGAAAGTCAGCGTTTCTGATGCTAGGAAATGAACTATTTGTAATATTTCTTTGTGTTCTCAACATTAACCTCCTGCAAACTAAGTCCTGAATTTCTTCTTCCTCCTTACTTTCTTCTCCTCCTTCAATTCCTTCTCATCCACCTTCTTGTCCTCCTCCTCTTCCTCTTCTTCCTTCTCCTGTTCCTTTTCCTCTATCACCACAATCATCATAAATATATCAATATTAGAAACAGGAATGAAAAAGAACCAGGCTGAAAATTAGGAATTCCTATGTTCAAGCCTTGAGTCTGACATTAATGGCCTTATTACTCTGAGAAAATCACTCAACTGTTGAATACCCCAGGAGACTTTTTAAGAATATTCATTTCGTTACAAGAAACTATCAAAGAAAACTGCTCTATATTATTGAAGAAGAGGGTAAAATAGAAATTGAAAGAATCCACAGATCACCTCCTGTCATAAATCCCCAAATGATAACTCCCAGAAATGTGATAGCCAATGTCAAGGCGAAAATACTGCAAGAAACTAAAGGAGCTAGAAAGAAAAAAATTAAAATAAAGGGAAGCCCCAGTCAGGATTACACAGGATCTGGCAACTTCCACAATGAAGGACCAGAAGGCATTGAATATGATTTTCTGGAAAGCAAGGAAACTGAGTTTACAACCAAGAATCATCTACCCATCATAACTTACTATATTCTTTCAGAGGAAAGTATGGTCATTTAATAAAATAAAGATTTCCAAGCATTCCTGAAGAAAAGACAAGACTTAAACTGAAAATATGATGTCCAAATACTAAACTCAAGCAAAGCATAAAAATTTAAATAAGAATGAGAAAAAAATTAAGTGTTTCAATAAGGTCAAATTGTTTATATTCCTATACAGATAGATGATATCTATAATTCTCAAAATCAGAAATAAAGAGAGACAGAGGGAGTGGTAGTAAGCTATATAGGATGATATATTAAAAAAATCTAGGGGTGAAAAAAAGGATTGTACTAAGAGAAATGGGAAGAAAGAAGTAAAATAGAGCAAATTATATCACATAAAGAAGGAGGAGTAGAAGGAAGAAGAAGAGGAGGTTCAGTGAGATTAAGGAATTTGTAGGAGGCTAATGTTGAGAACACAAATAGTTTATAGCATCAGAAAATCTGACTTTCTAGTGAGAGAGACATCAAGCAAATAACCATATGCATGTAAAATATATAGGGTAAACTAAAGGTAATAAGAGCGAGGGGAGATACTACTACAATGGAGGAGAGGATGAGGGTGATGACAGTTAATACTTAAACATTACTCTCTTTGGAATGGCTCAGAGTAGGAAGAACAGTCAGATTCTTTGGGGTATGGAACCCTATCTAACCCTATAGAGAAGTAGGAGGGTAAAAATAAGGATAGTGGTGGGAAGGGGAATAAAATAAGGGAATACACAGATGGCAATTTTAACCACAAATGTAAATGGGATGAACTCCTTCATAAAATGGAAGCAGATAGCAGAGAGGATTAAAAAGCAGAATTCAATCATATGTTCTTTGCAAGAAATACATTTGAGGAAGGTAGGCACACACAGAGTAAGGTTAGAGACTATAGCAGAATCTACTGAGCTTCAACTGAGATTTTTAAAAAGCAGGATTAGCAATCATGATCTCAGACAAAGCTAATGCAAAAATAGAACCAATAAAAAGAGATAAAGAAGGTAAATACATCTTGATTAAAGGTATTATAGACAATTAAGAAATATCAATACTTATATTTGCAGCAAATGATATAACATCCAAATTTTTAAAGGAGAAACTAAAGGACCTTAAAGAGGAAATAAACAATAAAATTATACTAGCAGAGTACCTCAACCTTCACCTATCAGAAAACGATAAATGTAACCATAAAATAAAAAAAAAGAAGTAAAGGAAGTTAATTAATATTTAGAAAAGTTAGATTTAATAGATATCTGGTGAAAACTGAATAGAGATAAAAAGGAATAATAATTTCTTTTCAATAGCACATGGTACATACACAAAAATTGACCATGGACTAGGCCATACAAATTTCACAAACAAATGCAGAAAAGCAGAAAAAATAAATGCAACTTTTTCAGATCATAATGCAATAAAAATTGTAATCAATATGGATTCATAGAAAGGTAAATTAATATTAATTGGAAACCAAATAATCTAATTCTTCAAAATAGGTGGGTCAGAGAACACATCATAGAAACAACCACTGATTTCATTGAAGAGAATGGCTATGAGGAGACAACATATCAAAATTTATGGGACAGAAGCAAGCCAATACTCAAGGGAAAATTTATACCCTTGAATGCTTAAATTAATAAAGTAAATAATAAGCAGAGCAATGAATTAGGCATGCAACTAAAATTTAAAACTAGAAAAAATAAATTAAACTCCCCAATTAAATACTAAATTGGAAATCTTAACGATCAAAGAAGAATTAATAAAATTGAAAGTAAAAAAAACAATTATTGAACTAATAAATAAGACTAGGAGCTGGTTTTATAAGAAAATAAATAAATAAGAGTATTGGTTATTTTGATGAAAGAAAGAAAGAAAGAAAGAAACAAACAAACAAACAAAGAAATCAAATTATTAATATAAAAAATGAAAAAATCCTCTAATGAAGAGGAAATTAAAGGAATCATTAGGAACTATTGTCCCAAATTAACAATGAATCTGATAATTTAAGTAAAACTGATGAATATTTACAAAAATATAAATTGCCTACATTAATAAAACAAAAAATAGAATACTGAAATAATCCCATCTCAGAAAAAATGTATTGTACAATCTATCTATGAACTTCCCAAGAAAAAATACCCAAGGCTAAATGGATTCACAAGTGAATTTTATCAAACATTTGAAGAACAATTAATCCTAAATATTATACAAAATATTTGAGAAAATAAGCAAGGAAGGAAACCTTCCAAATTCTTTTTATGACACAAATATGGTACTTATGACTAAGCCAGGAAGAACAAAAAAAGATAGAAAATTACAGATAAATTTTCTTAATGAACGTTGATGCAAGATTTTAAATAAAAAACTAGCAAAACATCTATAGCAGTTTATCACAAAGATTACTCACTAAGACCAGGTCAGGAATGTGAGACTTTTTTAACACTAGGAAAATTAAATTGACCTCATCAGTAATCAAACTGACAGAAATAATATGATTATCCCAATAGAGGCAAAATAAAGTCTTTGACAAAATACAATGCCCATATCTATTGACACTAAAAAGCATAGGAATGAAAGGATCTTTCCTTAAAATAATATGAAGCATTTATTTAAAACCATCAGCAAGTACCATCAGCAGTGGAGACAAGTTCTTCACAATAAGATCAGAAGTGAGACAAAGATGTCCATTGTCACTATTATTTTTTAATATTGTACTAGAAATGCTAACTATAACTATTACAGAAGAAAAAGAAAATGAAGGAATTAAAGTAGGAAATAAGGAAAATAACCTATCACTTTTAGTGGATGTTGTGATGTGTGTCTACACTGCCCATTTTTAGATTTAATCACCAAAGGTGAGAAGACCTCCAATTCTGGGAGGTCCTTAACCCACAGAGTGCTAGAGTGGATGATTAATCATAGTCAACTGACTGCCCCCTAGGCAGTCCTATGAGAAGAGTCTATTGTGATTGGACATGCAAAGTAGGAGGGAGGCACAGGAAGTGAGGCATGAGTGAACCCTTTAAAAAGAGGGAGTTGAGTGAGTGAGAGGTGGTTCTGGTGAAGAGGGCAGCTGGTGAAGGAGATCTTCTAGTTTTTCTGGTTCATGGAGGAGTGCTGGCTGGAACATTGAGACCTTGGTGAGACTGCTTTAAATATCTTCTTTGAATTCCACGTGGTGAGTTAAAGACTGACTGAATCTTCCTGAATTTCTCTTAAGGAACTTCTTTTAATAGTCTCTGTGAATGAAGCTTTGCTTCATTTACCTCTGGGCCTCTGGCCCTCTAACTCTTGGCTGATGGTTAATTAGATCTACCTGATTAATTAGAGGATCCTAGAAATTTACCTACGGTGTTTGATTCTTATTTCCTTATTTCCTCTCTCCTTTCAATTGTAAATAAACTTCCATAAATCTCAATTTTGACTTGAGATTATTCTTAATCAAGGATTGATAATTGTTCAATCCTCTGGTGACCATCTTTTAATATATTGAACCAAAAAAACCCTTTTTCCCTCTTATAGATGGTATACTTAAAGAATCCTGAAAATCAACTAAAATTAATTGAAATAATTAATAACTTAAGCAAAGTTGCAGGACACAAAATAAAACCACATAAATCATGAGCATTCTTATATATTTCCAACAAAAATCAGCCTCAAGAATTAGAAAGAGAAACTCCAATTAATGGCACTCTAGATTACATCAAATATTGGGAATCTATTTGCTAAGGCAAACACAGAAATTATATTAACACAATTACAAAACACTTTTCACATAAATAAAATTAGATATAAATAATTGTAAAAACATTAATTGCTCATGGTAGGCTATGCTAATGTAATAAAAATATCAACCTTATCTAAGTTAACTTACTTATTCAGAGCCATATCAATCAAACCACCAAAATAACTTTTTTATAGAACTAGGAAAAATAATAACAAAATTCATTTGGAAGAACAGAAGGCCAAAAATATCAAGGGAACTAATGAAAAAAAAACGTGAAGGATGGTGGTTTAGCAATACCAAATCTTAAAGCAGTGATCATCAAAACAGTCTGGTACTGGCTAAGAGATAGAAGGGTGGATCAATGGAATAGACTAGATGTAAATAACCTAAATAATCTTGTGTTCAATAAAACCAAAGATCCTAGCTTTTGGGATAAGAACTCACCTTTAGACAAAAACTGCTTAGAAAAATGGAAAATAGTATGGGAAAAATTAGGTTTACATAAATATCTCAATCCCTATAGTGGATAAGGTCTAAATGGGTATATGATTTAAAATAAAGAGTGATATTATAAGTAAATTAGGGGAATATACTATAGTTTGCCTTTAAGATCTTTGGAGAAGCAAAGATAGTATGATCAAACAAGAGATAGGGAACATCAGAAAATGTAAAATGAATAATTTCAATTATATCAATTTTTTAAAAATTGTAGAAACAAAACCAATGCAACCAAGATTAGAAGGAAAACAATAAATTGGGAGTAAAATTTATAACTAATTTTTCTGATAAAACTCATTTCTAAAATATATGAAGAACTAAGTCAAACTTATAATAATACAAGTCATTACTCAATTGATAAATGGTCAAAGGATATGAATAGATAGTTTTCAGATGAAGAAATCAATGCCATCAATAATTATATGAAAAAAAGTTCTAAATTTTTCTTGAATAGAAAAATGTAAATTACAACAACTCTGAACTATCACTTCATACCTATAAGATTGGCCAATTTGACAGTAAAGGAAAATGATAAATGTTGGAGGGAATGTGGCAAAATTCAGACACTAAAGCATTGCTGATGGAGTTGTGAACTGATTCAACCACTCTGGAGAAGGCAATTTGGAATTATGCCCAAGGGCTATAAAAGAATTTTTGATAGTTACAGTAATACAACTACGATGTGTATATCTGTAACATGGAGAAGGCAGGGTGGAATTCCTGCAAGATACTGGGTCAAGCCTCAACCCAGAATTCCAGGGGGCCCCCCTAGACAACTCTGGGCAAGGGGCAGTTTGGGGCAGTTGAGGGCAGTTGATTCCTGGGGGTTGAAATGAGCAGGTCACTCTGCTTGCTGATCCCACTTCTTGATTGCTTTGGAGGCCTTGTGGCAAAAGCCATTTTGTTTCTTCACTGCTGCTAGCCTGTTTAGCTGAACTAGACCTTTCCAGCAACAGCACAATTGTTATTTAGTTTTTTAGATTTTAGAATAGATTAATTATAGATTTTGAGGGCAAGCTAGATATAAAGGCTACCTCTCCATCGTGGGGGGAGGGACTGTTCCAACCTAACAGTTTAGGGCTTCCCAGACCTGATTTTACCTTCTGACCAAACCTCCCATCCTTCCCTTCCTCTCTTATCAGTAAACCTTCACTTTTGGGGAGGAAGGAAACTTTGGGGAGTTTTGCCTGGCTATTATTTTGGGGAATACTCACATCCATCTTCAGCTAAGTTTCTGTCAGCTGCATGACCCATACAAGTCAGATAGTCCTTCTGCCCCTGATAATTACATGACATCAAGCTTCTCCTATTTTCCCCTAGTCAAACCTGTGGGGAAATAAGTTGAGAAAGTTACATCTTAAGGAGTTTAGCTTAGCCTAGCCTTGCCAGAAGATAACAGACTAACCACCATTTCCAACTGATTTCTAACTGCTTGGTGGAAGGGGTGAGAGTATAAGGAGTACTCAGCCAGCTTGTGCCCCTCCCTTCTCACTCAAGCCTGTCAGTGGGGGAGGAGTGAGTCCAGCAAGATACTGATATCTGGCCATCCCTTCAGCTTCTCAAAATACTGTTTCATACAAATATAACAGTTTCCCAAGGAGATAAAAAAGGGAAAGTATTTGTACAAAAATATTTTTAGTTTCTCTTTTTGTGATGGAAAAGAATTGGAAACTAAAGAGATGTCTCTCAATTGGGGAATGGCTGAACAAATTGTGGCATATGATGGTGATGAAAAACTATTGTGCTACAAGGAATGATAAACAAGATGATTTCAGAAAGAGTTGGAAAGACCTATGTGAATTGATGAAGAGTGAAATAAGCAGAACCAGGAGAATATTTTATGCAGTAACTAATATTGTGGAATGATCAAATGTGATTGACTTTTTGGCTGTGAAGGGTTAAATTTTGGGGGACGGGAGTTTGATCAAAAGCCGGTGAGCAGTTTATTAAATTGGGAAAATACAGATAGGAAATAGGAAGGAGGAAAGTGAGAATAATCTTACAATAGCTTGTAAATTTCTCTAAAGAAACCCTAAATTTATCTGCCTCAGAGGGCAGTATCTTCTGCAAGGCTGAAGCTCTTGCCTATTCTACTCTACTCTGACTAATAATATATCCACTATCTAACTACTTATCTACCCATGTTATCAATGATCAGTAAAGCTATTAAGGCCTTAATTCTGCTTCTCTGTCTCTAACTAGAGAGAGTGAGTCACACACCCCTCTCCCCAGGAGATCCAGAGACAAAAGCCCTTTCCAAAGGTCTCCAACTTACTAACCACACTGAGACACAACCTTCTAACTGTCACCAACTGCAAAGTGGCACAGGAGATGGTCTCTTACTGAAAAAAAAACCTTATTACTCCTTTTCCTCTTAAATATAAAAAGTAGAAATTAATAAAAACTATCTTAATACTACTGATAGCAATACAATGGCCTGGGATAATTCTGAAAACTTATGAAAAAGAATGCCATCCATCTCCAGAGAAAGAACTGTTCAAGTAGAAATGCATATGAAAACATATGCTTTATCACTTATTTATTTGGGTGTATGTTTGGGGGTTTTGATTCTATAAGATTATTTACTCATGAAAATGAAAAATAAAGAAATATCTTTTGCATGATAATACCTGTACAATCAAGAAGAAAGGAAGAGACAATAAAATAAAAATAAAAGAATATAAATTTCTTTTTTTTTAAACCCTTAACTTCTGTGTATTGGCTCCTTGGTGGAAGAATGGTAAGGGTGGGCAATGGGGGTCAAGTGACTTGCCCAGGGTCACACAGCTGGGAAGTGTCTGAGGCCAGATTTGAGCCTAGGACCTCCCATCTCTTGGCCTGACTCTCAATCCACTGAGCTACCCAGCTGCCCCCCAAGAATATAAATTTCTAAGAAATGGTTGATCTGAATCCATGGAATAAGTTTTCTTGTCCAGATTTCCATATGCCAATGAAGTCTGTAAAGGTGGAATTATTAATCAGAGCTGTGACTTATAAAAAGCAAGCCTGCTGCAGTGGGGCAGGGGGTGGTAGAGAAGGCAGTTGGAATCCCTGGCTACTGTGCTGACCTGCCAGGGATTCCAACTGCCTTCTCTACCACCTTTTTACAAGTCACAGCTCTGATTAATAATAACAATAATAGTAATACCTAGTGTTTATAGAGTATTTTTGAGGTTTACATTTCATTTACATATCATTTTTTCTTCACAACAAAATTCAGAGACACTGCTAGATTGATTTCCATTTTATAGGGGATGAAACCGTAGCTCAGAAATGATGTGCGTGATGTCACAGAAGCTATAGTATGAGATGACATTTGAAGTCAGTTCTTCCCAACATCAAAAATAAGATGCAATTTCTATAATATGTTGCATCTGGTCTACAAATAAAGACTAATATCTAGCATACTTAAGCTCACTATATTATTTCAAAGTTCATATAAAATAATAAAATATATTGCTTTATAAAATTCTAGACACTAAATAAACTCTATTATTAAAAATACATGCTAATGAAAACAATTGTGAAGGAAGGTGGTCTAGCAGTATCAGACCTCAAACTGTATTATAAAGCAGTAATCATCAAAGCAATATGGTGGTAGTAAAGAAATAGAATGGTAGGTCAATGGAATAATCAGTGATAAATGACCCTAGTAATCTAACATTTGATGAAACCCAAAGATCCCAGCTTTTGGAATAGAAACTCACTATTTGATAAAAACTGTTGGGAAAATTGGAAAATGATATGGTGGAAATTAGATTTAGATTAATACCTCACATCATATATCAAGATAAGGTCAAAATGGGTATATGATTTAGACATTAAGGTTGATACTATAAGTTAATTAGGGGAACATAGAATAGTTTGCCTGTCAGAACTATGGAGAAGAGAAGAATTTATAACCAAACAATAGATGTAGAACATTACAAGTTGTAAAATGAATAATTTTGACTATATTAATTTTTTAATTATAAAAACCAAATTGAAGCAACCAAGATTTTAAGGGAAACAAACTAGGAAAATATTTATAACAAATTTCTCTGATAAAGGTCTCATTTATCAAATTCATAGAGGAGTAAGTGAAATTTATGAGAATAAAAGCCATTCCTCAATTGACGAATTGTGAAAGAATATGAATAAGAGGTTTCAGATGAAGAAATCAAAACCATCAATAATCTCATGAAAAAAATTATTCTAAATCACTCTTTATTAGAAAATTGCAAATTAAAATAACTCTAAGGTACTACCTCACATCTATCAGAGTGGTCAATATGACAGTAAAGGAAAATGATAAATGTTAATGGGTGTGGCAAAATTGTGATATAACACTGGTGGAGTTGTGAACTGATCCAACCATTCTGGAGGGAAATTTGGAACTATGCACAACGAGCTTCAAAACTTTGATTATCCTTGGATTCTATAATACCACTTTGGTCAGTCTCCCAAAGAGATAAAAAAAAGGGGAAAGGAGCCACTTGTACAAAAATATTTATGGTAGCCCTTTCTGTGGTGACAAATAATTAAAAACTGAGTGTATATCCATTAATAGGGGAATGGTTGAACAAATTATGGCATATGTTAGTGACAAAATAATTTTGTGTTATAAGAAATAATGAACAAACTGATTTCAGAAAGATTTGAAAAGGAGATACATGAACTAATGCAGAATGAAATAAACAGAAATAGAAGAAACATTGTATGCAGTAATAGCAATACTGTGAGATAAACAACTGTAAGAGAATTAGCTACTGTCAGCAATACAATGATCTAGGATATTTCTGAAGGACTTAGGTAAAAGAAGGATATAAACTCCCAGAGAAAGAACTGTTACACTTGGAAGGTAATTCAAAGCAAATGATTTTTCTCTTTTGTTAATTTAGAGTTTGATTTTGTGCTTTCAATTTTTATAATTATTCTGTAACATCAATGAACAATATGGAAATTGGTATTGAGTGAAAATATTTGTATTATAGATCAAATTGCTCACCATCTCTTGAAAGTGATTGAGGAGGGAGACAATTTGGGAGAAAATTTATGTGGAAAATTATTATTACATATAACTGGTAAAATAAGATATGTTTTAGAAATACATTCTATTATTTTGATCCTAGTCAAGATACGCATTGAGTATTACATGAACAAAAATGACTTAAACTTATTTCAGATATGTTTCAATATTTTTAATGCCACATCCTTGAAGGAAAATGTTGAATCTTAAAAAGAGGTTCATTCAAAGTAGAATGCTGATAATGATATAGTAAAATACTAGGGATTTTTGTTTTAATCCTTAATAGTGCTTTTGAGCTTATTTCAGGTGCTATAATTCACCAAATATTGTTATGTTTCAGATATCCTAACTACTGTTGCAATCCATACAGAGATATATTTCCTCCTCATAGACCAGATTTCTAAACTCATAATTCCATTTAATAACAAGAGGAGATAAAATGATGCCTAGCATGTCTGTCTGTCACTATAATAATCCATCACAAGAATAGTTGAAGATTCTATTTTAACCCATGCCCTCTTGTTACTCTGCTGTATGCTATTTTTAAATCAGGAATTTGCAGTTTCATTATTGTCTACATTATACCATCCTACCACATGGAGAAGGGTGTGTGTGTGTGTGTGTGTGTGTGTGTGTGTGTGTGTGTGTGTGTGCTTGATTGAGAGACATACAGACATGGAGAGAGAGAGAAAGGAAGGGAGAGGGAGAGACAAAATATAAATAAATATACTTGCATGACTGCATATGCTTATACATAGGAATTTCATTTTTTGGGAAAATGCAGATGCTTCTATTGTTTCAAGTATATGTATGTATTCATACATATATATATATGTGTGTGTGTATATGTATATACACACACTGTCCATTAATAAGTCTTTTTTTTATCATTCCAAGATAGTTTGCCCTAAATATCCAACCATCTAAAGTAAAATGCTTCAGGGTTCCATTTCCTACCAGCATGCAGGCCTGGCTTAAATGACATAAATGATTGATTATGCTATAATAACTATTTGTCTCTGAATGTGGGTATCTTTTATTCCTATTAAAAACAACACGTATCATTTAGAATTAGAGAGAAGGGCTGTCTACTCTTCTCCTATTGCTGTAATTTGGACTTGAAAATAGTTCTTGCCAGATTCATTTTAGCTCTGGATTAATTTCACTTCTTTCTCCCAATGATTAGAAGCCCTATATGCTACCTGCTCCATCTGTCACAAGCTTCTGTGGGAGAAAACTCAGGTGATACTAATGAATCCATTAAGTGCAAGGGAGCTGAACAGGCATATAGCATGTTGATGAAGCTGCTGAAGCTTCTAAAGAAAGGTTAACTTTGGGGCCAGCCTATCTGTAAGCAAAAAGATGAAAATGCTGTTACTTGCTTTAAAATTAGTATGTTATCCATCCGTCCCATTTTATTGTTTTTAAACAATTTATCATATGAAAATTTTGGAGGGGAAGGGTTGGGGAAGACACTAATTATATTATACTATATATATTTATATGTCACTTTTATAAAGACCCTGTTTTTGCACCTGCATTTGCATTTAAAATGTAGTTCTTACAGTTTATTATTATTAAAAATAAATCATAAAGAACATTGACTCTGACAAAGAGAATTGGAAGAATATCCAAATAGCTAACCAAACTGTTAAGTAATCACTACCCCAGGAGCTGTAGAAGCAAATGCTCAATGTTAACATGAAACCTGGAATTGCCTCACAAGTACTTTAATCAGGTTGCATTATGTATTCCTGCTGTGACATTTCAATTCACTCCTGAAGCATGATAAACAGATGGACTTGGTCACTTGATATAGTTGATGTAACTGAGCTATGTACTACAGGGATTGAAATCTAGACCTCATACTAGGGGAAAGACTGGAGATATAATTATCCTGGGAATTCCTAATATGATTTTCTATTATTCAGATTACAGGACTGTCATAGTGAAAATTTTAGTTATGCTCTTATTGCCATGATCTACATAGTCTGTATTTTTATCTTGTTAGATATCATCATTCAGCCATTCCCCAATTGAGGGACATCCCCTCATTTTCCAATTTTGTGCCATCACAAAGAGTGTGGCTATACATATTTTTATACAAGTCTTTTTCCCGTATTATCTCTTTGGTGTATAAACCCAGCAATGGTATGGCTGAATTAAAGGGCAGGCAGTCCTTTAAAGCCCCTTAGGGCCTAGCAGTACCAGATATTAAACTGTACTATTAAGCAGCGGTCATCAAAACAGTATGGTACTGGCTAAGAGACAGAAGGGAGGATCAGTGAAATAGACTTGGGGTAAGTGACATCAGCAAGACAGTGTATGATAAACCCAAAGAGCCCAACTTTTGGGACAAAAATCCACTACTTGACAAAAACTGCTGGGAAATTTGGAAAACAATATGGGAGAGAATAGGTTTAGATCAACATCTCATACCCTACACCAAGATAAATTCAGAATGAGTGAATGACTTGAATATAAAGAGGGAAACTATAAATAAGTTAAGTGATAATAGAGTAGTTTACTTGTCAGATCTCTGGGAAAGGAAAAATTTTAAAACCAAGCAAGAGTTAGAGAAAATTACAAAATGTAAAATAAATGATTTTGATTATGTCAAACTAAAAAGCTTTTGTACAAACAAAAACAATGTAGTCAAAATCAGAAGGGAAACAACAAATTGGGGGAAAATCTTTATAACAAAAAACTCTGACAGGGTCTAATTACTCAAATATACAAGGAGTTAAACTAATTGTATAAAAAATCAAGCCATTCCCCAATTGATAAATGGACAAAAGACATGAATAGGCAATTTTCAGATAAAGAAATCAAAAGTATCAATAAGCACATGAGAAAGTGTTCTAAATCTCTAATAATTAGAGAAATGCAAATCAAAACAACTCTGAGGTATCACCTCACACCCAGCAGATTGGCTAAAATGAAAGAAGGGGAGAGTAATGAATTCTTGAGGGGATGTGGCAAAACTGGGACATTAATGCATTGTTGATGGAGTTGTGAACTGATCCAACCATTCTGGCTGGCAATTTGGAACTATCCTCAAAGGGCTATAAAAGAATGCCTGCCCTTTGACCCAGACATACCATTTGTACCCCCAAAGAGATCATAGATAAACAGACTTGTATGAAAATATTTATAGCTGCGCTTTTTGTGGTGACAAAGAACTGGAAAAGGAGGGTATGTCCTTCAATTGGGGAATGGCTGAACAAATTGTAGTATATGCTGGTGATGGAATACTATTTTGCTCAAAGGAATAATAAACTGGAGGAATTCCATGGGAACTGGAAAGACCTCCAGGAATTGATGCAGAGTGAAAGGAGCAGAGCCAGAAGAACATTGTACACAGAGACCAATACACTGTGGTAAAATAGAATGTAATAGACTTCTGTACCAGCAGCAATGCAATGACCCAGGACAATTCTGAGAGATTTATGGAAAAGAACGCTACCCACATTCAGAGGAAGAACTACAGGAGTGGAAACAGAAGAAAAACAACTGGGATCAGCTGGGTAGCTCAGTGGAGTGAGAGTCAGGCCTAGAGACAGGAGGTCCTAGGTTCAAAGCCGGCCTCAGCCACTTCCCAGCTGTGTGACCCTGGGCAAGTCACTTGACCCCCATTGCCCACCCTTACCAATCTTCCACCTATGAGACAATACACTGAAGTACAAGGGTTTAAAAAACAAACAAACAAACAAAAAAAAAACAACTGCTTGAACACATGGGTTGAGGTGGACATGATTGGGGATGTAGACTTGAAACTACCACACCAATGCAACTATTAACAATTTGGAAATAGGTCTTGATCAATAACACATGTTAAAACCAGTGGAAATACACATCAGCCATGGGGGGAGAGGGAAGTCAGGGAGGGTGAAGCGGAAAGTAAGAGCATGAATTATGTAACCATGTTAACTTTAAAAAAAATATTAATAAATGTTAAAAAAAAAAAGCCCTTTAGGCATAGCTCCAAATTGCCTTCCAGATTGGATGGATTAATTCATAACTCTACCAGCAATGCTTTAGTGTCCCAAATTTGCCACATCCCCTCCAACATTAATGACTTTCCTTTGCTCTCATATTAGACAATCTGTTAGGTGAGAGGTGTTACCTCAGACTTGTTTTGATTTGCATTTCTCTAATTATAAAAGATTTAGAATCCTTTTTCATGTGCTTATTGATAGTTTTGATTTCTTTATCTGAAAATTGTCTATTCATGTCCCTTGCCCATTTATCAATTGGATAATGCCTTGATTTTTTCTACAATTGTTTTAGCTCCTTATAAATTTGAGTAATTAGACCTTTATCAGAGGGTTCTGTTATAAAGATTTTTTTCCCAATTTGTTGCTTCTCTTCTAATTTTGGTTTTGTTAGCGCAAAATTGGTTTTGTTTGTACAAAAATTTCTTAATTTAATGCAATCAAAATTATTCATTTTGTATTTTATAATATTTTCTATCTCTTTCTTGGTGTTAAAATTTACCTTTCCCATAGAACTGACACGTATACTATTCTTTGTTAACCTAGTTTGCTAATAGTTTCCTTCCTTACATTTAAGTCATTCACCCATTCTGAATTTATCTTGTTGTAGAGCAGGGGTCGGCAACCTTTTTGGTCGTGAGAGCCATAAACGCCACATTTTTTAAAATGTAATTTCGTGAGAACCATACAGCTCTCACAGTGTGTGCTCCTGTAACAGTGCGTGCTTCTGTAACAGCACCTGAAAAAAATTTGACTTTATGGATCCTGCAGAAAGAGCTATATCTGGCCCTCAAAAGAGCCAGATATGGCTCAAGAGCCATACGTTGCTGACCCCTGGTGTAGAGGATCTAAATTTTGATCTAAATATTGATCTAAACCTAATCTCTCCCATGCTGTTTTCCAATTTTCCCAGCAGTTTTTGTCAAATAGTGGGTTTTTGTCTTTGATTTTATCATACACTATCTTGGTGAGATTACTTATCCCAAGTCTATTCCACTGATCTTCTCTTCTGTCTCTTAGCCAGTACCATATTGTTTTGTTTTTTTTTTAAAACCTTAACTTCTGTGTATTGGCTCATAGGTGGAAGAGTGGTAAGGGTGGGCAATGGGGGTTAAGTGACTTGCCCAGGGTCACACAGCTGGGAATGTCTGAGGCCAGATTTGAACCTAGGACCTCCCATCTCTAGGCTCAACCCAGCTGCACCCCCCTATATTGTTTTGATGACCACTGCTTTATAGTACAGTTTCTGATCTGGTACTGCTATTTCCCAATACTTAACATTTTTTTTCATTATTTATCTTGAAATTCTGGATCTTTTGTTCTTCTAAATGAACTTTGTTATGATTTTTTTCTAATTCAGTAAAAAAAAAGTTTCTTGATATGGATAGGTATGGCACTGAATAAGTAAATTGATTTCAGTAAGATTGTTATTTTTATTATACTAGCTCATCCGACCCATGAACAATTAATGTTTTCTCGATTTTTTAAATCTAGTTTTAATTGTCTAGAAAGTGTTTTGTAGTTGTGTTCATATAATTCCTGTGTTTGTCTTGGCAAATAGACTCCTAAATATTTTATATTATCTAGAGTGAATTTAAATGGCATTTCTCTTTCTAACTCTTGCTGTTGAGATGTTTTGGAAATATATAGAAATGTTAATGATTTATGTGGGTTTATTTTGTATCCTCCAACTTTGCTAAAGATGTTGATTATTTCCACTAGTTTTTTAGTTGATTTTCTAGGATTATTTCAGTAGACCATCATATCATGTGCAAAGAGTGATTGTTTAGCCTCCTCATTGCCTATTTTAATACCTTCAATTTCATTTTCTCCTCTGATTGCTAATGCTAGTGTTTCTAGTACAATGTTAAATAATAGAGGTGATAATGGGCATCCTTGTTTCACTCCTGATCATTGTGGGAATAAATGCTTCTAATTTATCCCCATTGCTGATGATGCTTGCTGATGGTTTTAAATATATACTATTTTTTTTATTTTTAGGAAAGGCCCTTCTATTCCTATACTTTCTAGCATTTTCAATAGGAATGAGTTTTGGATTTTGTCAAAGCCTTTTTCTGCATCTATTGAAATAATAATGTGATTTCTGTTGATTTGGTTGTTGATATGATAAATTATGTAGATGGTTTTCCTAATATTATACCATCCTTGCATTCCTGGTATAAATCCCACCTGATCCTTGTGAATAACCCTCATGATCACTTGCTGGAGTCTTTTTGCTAGTGTTCTATTTAAGATTTTTGCATCTATGTTCATTAAGAAGATTGGTCTGTAGTTTTCTTTGTTTTTGGTCTGCCTAAATTTGGAATCAGTATCATATTTGTGTCATAAAATGAATTTGGTAGAACTCCTTCTTTGCTTATTTTGTCAGATAGTTTCTATAGTAATGGGATTAGTTGTTCTTTAAATGTTTGACAGAATTCAATTGTGAATGCATCTGGCCCTGGCAATTTTTTCTTAGTTTATTCTTTGATGACTTGTTCAATTTCTATTCCAGATATGGGATTATTTAAGTATTCTATTTCCTCTTCTGTTAACCTAGGCAGTTTATATTTTTGTGAATATTCATCTATATCACCTAGCTTGCCGTATTTGTTGCCATATAATTGGGCAAAATTGTTCTTAATAATTACTATAATTTCCTCTTCATTAGAGGTGATGTCTCCCTTTTCATCTTTGATACTGTTAATTTGGTTTCCTTCTTTCCTTTTTTCTTTTAAGATTAACATGTATTTTATTTTATTTGTTTTTTCAAAGTACCAGCTTCTGGTCTCATTTATTAATTCAATAGCTCTTTCTTTTTCAATTTTATTAATTTCTCATTTAATTTTTAGGATTTCCAATTTAGTTTTTATCTGAGGATTTTTAATTTGTTCTCTATAGTTTCTTTTTAATTTGTATCCTCAATTCATTAACCTCTTCCCTCTCTGATTTGTTAATATGTACACTCAGTACTGCCCAAGTACTGCTTTGGCTGCCTTCAATAGATTTTGATATGATGTGTCCTCATTGTCTTTAATAAAATTATTAATTGTTTCTATGATTTATCCATCAACCAACAAATTTTGGAGAATAATTTTGTTTAATTTCCAATTAATATTTGATTTGCCTCTCCATGTACCATAATTACTATTTTTATTGCATTATGATCTGAAAAGGTTGCATTTATTATTTCTGCTTTTTTGCATTTGGTTGCCATGTTTTTATGCCCTAGTATGTAGTCAATTTTTGTGAATGTACCATGTGCTGCTGAAAAGGTGTACTTCTTTTTGTCCCTAATTTAGTTTTCTCAACATATATATTAACTCTATTTTTTCTACAATTTCATTCACATCTCTTACCTCTTATTTAATTTTTGGTTTGATTTAACTAGCTCTGATAGAGGAAGGTCCAGCTCTCCCACTAGTGTAGTTTTACTATATATTTTCTCCTTAAACTCCAATAGTTTCTCCTTTAATAATTTAGATGTCATGCCATTTGCTGCATATATGTTGAGTACTGATATTTCCTCATTGACTATACTGCCTTTTTCAGGATGTAATTACCTTCTTTATCTCTTTTAATCAGAACTATTTTTACTTTGGCTTTGTCAGATATCATGTTTTTGATTCCTGCCTTCTTTTTCTGAGTTGATGCCAAATAGATTTTGTTCCAGCCTTTTACCTTTACCCTGTGTGTGTCTACCTGCCTCATGTGTGTTTCTTGTAGACAACATATGGTAGGATTTTGGTTTCTAAGCCACTCTGCTATTTGCTTCCATTTTATGGGTGACTTTATCCCATTCATATTCAGAGTTATGATTACCACCTGTGTATTCCTCATTATTTTGATTTCCTCTCCTAGTCCTGCCCTTTCTTCTTTCACTAATTCTTTCAACACCAGTGTTTTGCTTTTAATTAGTCCCCCAATCCCCACCCTTATTTTGCTTTCCTTCCCATTCCCTGCCTTCTTATTCCCCTCTTATTTTTCTTTACTCTCTATTAAATTCCTTCCCCCCTCTCTTTCCTTCCCTTTTGGTACTCCCTCATTACTCCCTCTTGGTTTTTCCCTCTAAACTTCCCTGTAGGGTAAGATAGAATTTCATACCTCAATAGATCTAGATGTTTTTCCTTCTTAGAATTAATTCCACTGAGAGTAAGGCTTAATTGTTACTTATTAACACTCTCTTTCTCTCCTTCTTATAATAGTATTCTTCCCCTCTCCTATGCCTCTTTATATGGTATAATTTATCCTATTTTTCTTTTTCCTTCAAAGTTTCTTTTAGTGCTGACTTCTATTCTCCCCCTTTTTTTACACATCATCTTAAACCACTTAGTACCCCAACCTTTACCTATGAATAATTCTTCAAACTACTATGATAATGAATATAGTTTTTAAGAGTTACAAATATCAGTTTTCCACATATAAATATAAACAATATGACCTTACTGAATCCCTTAAAATGTTTTCCCCTCTTTCTTGTTTACTTTTTCATGTTTCTCTTGAATTTTGTAATTTGACATCACATTTTTTGTTTAGTTCTGGCTTCTTCTTTACAAATACTTGGATGTCTTCTATTTTGGTAAATGACCATACTTTCCCCTGGAAGTATATAGTCAGTTTTGATGAGTAGGTGATCCTTGGTTGTAGACCCAATTTTCTTGCCTTTCTGAATATCACATTCCAATCCTTGTTGTCCTTTAGGGTAGAAGTTCACAGATCCTGTATAATCCTGATTGGTGCTCCTTGATATCTGAATTATTTCTTTCTGGCTTCTTGTGTTAGGAAGATATCTGAGTATCTTAGAGGATATCCAGTATGCTACTCTATTAGGTGATATACGGTAGGTCAAAGGTTTACTTCCCCTGTCATGCTGTTGCGCATGCACAGATTGTGTGAGCAGTCTGACTCTGCTCCTCCCCCCTGCTCATGTGTTTCTCTGGTGGTTTTGCCTGGCTTAGAACTTTGAGAAGCTGGTAAACATGTCTGACATGGAACTTCAGTTGTAAACTGATCTTTTTCTTTCCCAGTTAGAAACTTTTATGATTCTCCTTTCACAGCTTCAGGGTAAGAATTTGATGTAGTATTCTTCCCTTCCACTATGTCAGGATATCTCTGCTCTAACATTTGGTTAGTTTGGCTGTTATTTTTGTCCCAAGTGAGCTTGTCTTTTTCTCTTAGCCTATCAGAGTTCTGAGAGTAGGTGGGATTTGCTTTAAGAAATTTCTCATTTGGCATCAGTTTGAATTCAAGCTGTTTTTCTACTTGGATTTTTGGTTTAAAAACTGAAGTCTCAGGTTAAGGATGGATACAATGTTGCCAGTATGAATCTGGGAGGGTGGCAAGACTTTCTTTTGAGACAGTAATTGACTTTCTCTCTGGCTACATTTTACGATAAGTGGGTTTGAGGGTAAAAATGTATCACTCTTCTCTTCGGCAGAACTCTGTTCTCTGGGGTGAGAGGCATATGAGTTTTTTCTCCTGTCTCTCTCTTTTGCCCTTTGTATTTCTTTATTCAGACTACGCTTTTGTTTCCTATCTGAAATAAAGACTAGGCTGTTTGGTATTAGGCATTTTCTGCTTTTGTCCCCAACTAATCCCTTGCCTTCTTGTCCCACATCTTCATTTTGTATTGAAGCATGTGCAGACTCAGTGTTCTCTACAAGAGTGTGATTTTCCACAAAGATTTCTCTTTTTAATTGATAAATTTCTTCTTTCATTAATAATGCCTCAGGGGTGGTTTTTCTGTTTTTATCTTCTAAAACTGTGTATTGATTATCATCAGTATCACCTAAACACAGAATGGTAGCCTCATTCTCTATCTCTTCTCTATCCCCATTGAGCTCACTGCTCTTCTTTTTCACACTATTTATCTTTAAACTAGATGAATTAGTGGTTGGCCTTTATGCTTGTCTGGGTCTCGATCCTAACCTGAGGTAACTCTCTATTTCCTCAAGTGTTGGTTTATTTGAGTTAGCTTTACATTCATGTTTGCAACATTTGTGTTCCCTCGCTTCTTGTTTCTGTGATCTATCTGCCCATTTGCCATTATAAAATGTCTTTCTCAAGTCTCTGTTTGGCCTGTCTTTTGAGAAATATTTTTGTTTCCTGAACCTGCACTGCCTAATTAGATGTCCTTGTTGGTGACATAAGGAAACATCTGGGAGTTTTGTTGTATGATTTGTTTTGGTTTGAATATGATTCTGTTTGTTTGTAAGATTGAGTTTTAGCAGTTTGTAATGCTAAATTTTTTATTTCTTCCCTTTCCTTATACATTTTCATTTCCTTTAGTTGCCTTTTCAATTCTGATATTGTCCTGTCTTTCTCTGAGTCTAATTTAGATTTTATCTTTTGCTCTTTGTTTCTCCAGTCATGGATATAAGTGGCATGCTGTCTCAGTTCCTCTATACTTACATCTTCCCATTGTGGGCATCTTTGTTTAAAGTAGATCTGAATAGGTATGCTAGTCCCCTTGATGAATTGTCGTCTTATATGGGGTAGGGATTCAGCTATTTGATCTCTCTGGTACTCCAAAAAATGTTCTGAACCCTCGATTAAGCAATCCAGAAAAAGACTTGGATGCTTGTCCTCTGATTGCGTCAATTTTTCAAATTTATTCCAATCATTTGGGCTCTTGGCATGTATTTTTACTGCTTCAAGGAGATCTGCCCTACATTTTAGTAATTGCCTCATATTAGCTGCATTGGTAAGATTAATATCCTCAATGTCCCTAGGCCATGAAGCAAGATCCTTGTTCTTATTTCTTCCAAGAATCTAGCCTTCTCTGATGGAATATAAAATACATCTAAAATAAATTCAACATCAGGATAGGAAGGATTAAATAAACAGTGTCCTTTTTAATTTTTTTTTTTTTGCTGACTTATGAGGTAAGAGGAAATACTTGGGAAATTTCCTTCTCAATATCTCTAGATCTGTGCTGTGAAAGCTTTATAAGTTTTCATTTTGACTAGTTCTCCATCAGGCCTAAATTGTGTTTAATCAATAATAGGTTATAGAGCCACTGTGGTAGGACCTACTGCTCCTTCCTCAGGTTGATCGTTTGTCTGTTTGTCTGTTTCAGTTTGGGAAGAGCTGTCAGTAGTCTAAGTCCTGTTGGTTTCAGTTGCCATTGGCAGATATGCCTTTTCTATTATTTCTAAATGCATTATTGTGTGGGCATCTAGAGCTAGACCTTGTCTTATCTTTTTAATTTCCACCATAAGCTTTAACTGTTCATTTATCACATGAAATAAATCTTCATTTGTTTGTTTCTTTGTGCCAAATAGTAATTGTAATGCCTTCTATAGTGCCCAGATTGCTGTTATTGCTATTATTAACATGGCTATAATTGCTGGCAGATAGGATATAAAGTCAGACATGGTAAATGCCAGATATTTATAAGCATCATACAAGGTGAGCAGCTTAATACAATACTCTGGAATAATGTAAAACCATAATTTGAAAATACCCTGTGTGATGGAGTAAACAAATAGGGATAGCATAGAGACAATGAATGTAGCCCTGGCCTTTCCTTTCTTAGGTTTCTTTCCCTTATGGCTTCACCAAAATCTATTAGGAAGATATCTGAGTATCTTAGAGGATAGCCTGTATAGATGTAGGTAGTTTACATGCCTAGGCCTAAGCTGGATGGATTTGGTGAGGGAGAAAGTTCACTCTCCTCTCACAGGCCTCTGTACAATTGTTGCTAGTAGAAAGCTATGTCTCTCCTCCCTGACAGGTTGGTTGAATAAGCTTGTAAGTTATCCCCTTCTACCAGTTTGCCCAGGCAGGGAACCCCTGAGAGGTTGTGTGGATGATTAACCTCCCTAGGCCCCAACCTGGGGTTGGAATATTTGTTGGTAAGGGCTATTGATTAGCTATTGGATAACGATGAAATCTGACTGCTATTGATCTCCCCTTCCCAAGGGCTTTGATAGAATCACCACTCAGGAAAGGTACTTGATGGTAAACACTATATTTGAATCTATTAATGGAGTTAGGAAATAAAGGAATAGGATTGAGGATTTAGGAACCCTATTGCTAAGTAACTAGGCTAATTAGATCAAGGTCTGGAGCTTGCTAGGTTCAGTAGGAACTGGAGGTTCTTCACCCTCTCTCTAACTCTGACCTGACTTGGCCACAGCCAAGCCAGAGATTAGGGAAGGTTATTTGATGATCTTGATTGATGATATCAGTTAACTCTCTCAGCTCTATTAACAATGATGGTGATTGCTCTCTAGCTCTCTCCGTAGGATAACAGGTTACAGGTTTCAGGCACACCCTTCCCCTTCACCTCCCACCTTCCCAAGTCCCTGCTCCAATCTGAGCCAGCTTGTCTTGTCACTTGGGGGGGGGTATTTATAGGGCTGGGGCAAACTGCTTTTTGTCCTTGGCTTCTGGCACCTAGGGAAATTCCAAGGTTCTCAACTGCTGGTCCTGTCATTCAAAGTGGCATCCATCTTGTCCCAGCTAATCATTTCAACACTTGCAATATTTTCTCCTTAGCTTGGAAGCTCTTGAATTTGGCAATTATCTTCCTGGGGGTTATCTTTTGAGGATTTAATGTAGAGGGTGCTGTATGGACTCTTTCAACGTCTATTTTGTCCTCTTCTTCAAGAATATTGGGGCATTTTTCTTGGATAATTTCTTGTAATATGATGCCAAGACTTCTGATTTTTTCTAGGTTTTCAGGTAGACCTATGATTCTCAAATTTTCTCTTCTTGACCTGTTTTCCAGGTCTTTTGTCTTCTCAATGAGATATTTTATATTTACTTCTACTTTGTCATTCTTTTGATTTTGCTTTATTAATTCTTGCTGTCTTATGAGATAATTAGGTTTGACTTGCCCAATTCTACTCTTTAAGGAATGGTTTTCAGCTACGATCTTTTGATTTCCTTTTTTGGTTTGGTTTATCCTTCTTTTCATGGCTTCTAGCAGGTCAATTCTGATCTCCACTTTGCTTATCATTTTATGTGATTTCTGGGCTTCTTTTTCCAAGTGGGCAATTCTGTCTTTTAAACATTTTTTTTTCTCCATAGAGTTTTTCTCCATAGAAGTTACTGTCAGAGGCTTTTTCTTATTTCTTTGGTAGTTGTATATTGTAGTTCTTGGGTGTTGGTGGCCATTGTGTGTTAATTTTTTCTTCCCTTCCCAGCCAGAAGTCTGAGTGAGGAGAGTAGGCAGCTAGCTCTCTCTCTATTGAGCTACAGAGTGTTTTTTTGCCCTGAGGCTATTTTTAGTCTTCATTGTGTCTGCTGTAGACATCCCCTCTCTGCCCCATCGCTGAGTCCAAGTTCTGCATTCTTCAGCCTCCTGGGGTCCCAAGTCTCGCTACCCTCAGGGGTAAATCTGTGGTGTCCTCAGCCAGCCCCTTGATAACCTAGAGATTTCCCTGTAATCACTCTGACCCTAGAACAGTAGGTGGAGTAGTGGAGGGGTGATCAGCTCATGCTTTGGGAGAAATAATTTTACCCCCTTATAGAGTGGAAATACCAAAACCCTGTCTATTTTCAAGGTTGAACCCAACAGTAGAGGCCCTGTGCTAATCTAATTTTGATTTTTGTCTTTTTGAAGTGCTTTATATTGGTTGGTGGTGAGGAGAAGACCCTTGTTTCTACTTGGTGGCCATTTTACCCTGGAAATTAAAGGGTTCCTTTGAATGTCTGAGGTGTTTTTAGTTCAAACTCACCATTTTAGCATGCTCTTCCCTCCTCCCATCAACCATGAGTGAATATTGACCCAGTTCCATTTGGCTATTTGGCATAAATTAGCTTTAATAAAAGATTATTTACATTTAAAATAAAGCAAGTAAAGAAAAATAAAATTTCATTCAAAATACCTGGGAATACATTTTCTCTCTTGCCTCCTCAGACTGAGAAATAGTGGTCTTGATGATAATTTGAATGTTAAAATGTAAAATAGGCTGCCTTGAGAGTAAAGTCTCACCCTGGTTTTTGAGGTCATCTACCTGGATGACCACTTGTTGGGCTGTTTTAGATGGCTACTTACTACAATCAAATTCTATATATCTAATTGGTGAAAAAAATGGTACAATTTAACAGTAGACTTTTAAATGTGCATTTTATATGCCAACAAAGAGAGTGCATGTACCCTCTTAAATAATCTTATAGTAGAGCTGGTACATACCAGTTAAATGCATGTGTATATAGAGTCTAATAACTTCCTCAAAGTAAAATACTTTATTTTTTTCTGAGGTGAAATCCCAGGATGATAGCTCTACTTGTAACAAAATATTGCTATAAAATCATGAAATGATTTAATTGATCTGATTTTCCCTGATCAATAAAAAACAAAACATTATTTGAAGAGAAGATATAAAAAAAGATTTCTACCTCTGTTAGGTATTTTTACATCAATTTCTATAAGACTTGTCAGAGTCATTTTCCAGTTAACCAATATCAGCATTTCTGTCAAATGTACTTGCTTTTACTTCAAAAAGTCCTTAGGATGTCCTTTTTTGCATCAGCAAAGGATACTTCTACTTTAAAATAAGTCAGAGATCATCAGCATTTCCATGATAAAATGAGCCTCATTTTTCTCATGGGTAAAATTAGGGAATTAGACCAGTTGATCTCTAATGTCCTTTCCATCACTGAGAATCTCTGATGCTGTGACTTTTTAGGAATTTATAATGAATGCTAATTTTATGGAGTGTTTCTGGGCAGCTACCGCACATGAAAAGAGAGCAACATGAAAAATACATAATTTCATATTTCCTCTGGTATGTAGTATTGAAAAAATCCAGAACAATGAGAAGCCAAAATGCATCTAGTTCTACAGTCAGAATCCCCCCCAAAAAAGCAGTTATTACAATGGGCATAATAACACTTTAGAATTTGTGAAGTGATGTAGATGAATGTGGTTTGGATCTCTGTCTCTCTCTACATGTTTATGTGTATTATATAATAAACTTATATATATATATCTACATATGCACACACATAAATATATGCATATATGTGAATATATGGATGAATATACTGACTGATTAAAAGGGTTTGTCTCAATTTCCTTGCTACAGCTATTTAAATCAGTCAACCACACTTGAAAGTTTTCTTGGATTCATTCTTCAATAGTTAGCATACTGAACTTCTGATACTCTAACCAGGACATTGATCCTGAACCCTTGATGCCAAATGTACAGTTGGTCTTCATATTCAGTTGTCTAATTTTGTAATCCCAACCAATTCAATCTCTTCCCTTTAATAACTCACTCCAGATATGCTTGTCCCTTCCACTGGAAGTGCCTGCTTCATAATTAATATACTTCCTTTAATTTTAAACCTTTTCCTTCATCACTACTTCTTATAGTCACTAAGTCTTGGATCCTTTCTGGTGATACTGTATTCCTCAGACAGCTTTCTCCAATACACTTTCAATGTTGCAATTTTCAGCCTACTCTCAACTCACTGATAATGGTGGACAATTCAGAAGATTCCTTCCTCTCAATAACCAATTCTCGACATTCATTCTACCACTACCACTCCCTTGAAATTTACATTATCAAATTTTATCACCCAATCCAGATTCTACTAACCCTTATCTACTGACATACAAGGATTCTTCTTTTCTTAGTAAAATCTAAATCTGGTTTTAGACTCATAAAATTTACTTGTAATCCAATTCTTGCCCTTATCTTAGACTTTAAAATATGTATTGATGCTTCTTCAAATATCATTACTCACTGGTCACTCAGTTACTTCTCCTTCTCAATATCTTTTGTTGGTTCTTCATCAGTACCAACCAAACTAACTGTGGGTATCCCATAAGATTCCATTGGGTTCTTTTTCTCTTTTCCCTCTATACTACCTTTCTGGGTAAGATAATTTTCCATGCGTTCCTATTTCAAATATATATCTATACATATAGTCACCTGAATTCTCATCCTGCAAGAGGAAATATATATTTATTAAAGAATTGCTATCTGACAGAGACAGTGCTCTGTTGAATACACAACCTCAATTAAAAAGATAGTTCCTGCAGAACTAGTTAAATTTGACCTGGAAAATAAATAAGAAAAGTAAGGGAAGCCAATGAAATGCTAGAAAAATTAGAGTTAATAGATATCTGGAGAAAACTAAAAAGGGAAAAAAAGTAATATGCCTTCTTCTCAGCAGTACATGGTACATATATACAAAGATCAACCATGTACTAGGGCATAGAATTATTGCAAACAAATGAAGAAATGCAGAAATAATACATGCAACTTTTTCAGATCATAATGCAATAAAAATCATAATTAACAAGGATTAATGAAAAGACAAATTTAAAATTAATTGGAAATTAAATAATCTAATTCTTCAAAACTAGAGGCTCAGGGGGCAGCTGGGTAGCTCAGGGGATTGAGAGCCAGGCCTAGAGACAGGAGGTCCTAGGTTCAAATCCAGCCCCAGACACTTCCCAGCTGTGTGACCCTGGGGAAGTCACTTGACCCCCATTGCCTACCCTTACCACTCTTCCACCTATAAGTCAATACACAGAAGTTAAGGGTTATAAAAAAAAATAAAAAATAAAAAACATTAAAAAAAACTAGAGGCTCAAAAAAGAAATCATAGAAACAATTTTGGACTATATTAAAGAGAATGACAATGAGGAGACAATGTCTCAAAACATTGGGATACAGCCAAAGCAGTACTCAGGAGAAAATTTATGTCTCTGAGTGCCTATAGAAACAAAATAGAGAGAGAGGAGATCAATAAATTAGGCTTATAAATTAAAAGTTAGAAAAAAGAACAAATTAAAAATTCTCAGATAAATACTAAATTGGAAATCCTAAAAATTAAAGGAGAGATTAATAAAATTGAAAGTAAAAGAACTATTGAAGTAATACATAAGACTTAAAGCTGGTACTTTAAAAAAACAAATAGTTAAAGTACTGGTTAATCTAATCAAAAAGGAAAAAAAAAGAATCAAATGAAGAGGAAATTAAAGTAATAATTAAGAACTATTTTGCTCAATTACATGGCAATACATATGACAATCTAGTTGAAATGGTTGAATATTTATGAAAATATAAATTGCATAGATTAACAAGAGTGGAAATAAAATATTTAAATAATCCTATCTCAGAAAAAGAAATTGACCAAGCCATCAATTCCTAAGGCCAGATGGTTTCACAAACGAATTCTATCAAATATTAAAGAACAACTAATTCAAATGCTACAAAAATATTTGACAAAATAAGCCAAGAGAGAGTCCTACTAAATTCTTTTTATAATACAAATATGGTATTGATTCCAAAGCCAGGCAGACCAAAAACAAAGAAAGAAAACTATAGATCAATCTCCTTAATTAACATAAATGCAAAAATCTTAAATAAAACACTAGCAGAAAGAGTTCAGCAAGTTATCACAAATATCATTCATTTTGACTAGGTGAGATTTATGCCAGGAATGCAAGAATGATTTAATTATTAGGTATTAATTATTAGGAAAACTATCCACACAATTGATCATATGAATAATCAAACCAGCAGAAATCACATAATTATCTCATTGGATGCAGAAAAAGCCTTTGACATAATACAACACCCATCCCTATTGAAAACAATAGAAAGTATAAATATAGAAGCTACTTCTCAAAATGATAAACAATATATGTTTAAAACCATCAGCATGTATCATCTGCAATGGGGACAAGTTAGAAGCCTTCCTAATAAGACTGGGAGTAAAGCAAGGATGTCCAGTATCACCTCTGTTATTTAATATTATATTTGAAACACTAGCAGTAGCAATTAGAGAAGAAAAATAAATTGAAGAGATTAAGTGGGCAATGAGGAAACCAAATTATCACTCTTTGCTGATGATATGATCATATACTTTAACAATCATAGAAAATCATCTAAAAGGCTAATGGAAAAAATTAAGAACTGTAGCAAAGTTGCAGGTTACAATAACAACCCACATAAATCATCAGCATTTTTGTATATTTCCAACAAAATTCAGCAACAGGAGTTAGAAAGAGAAACATCATTTAAAATCACTCTAGACCAGTGATAGGCAAACTTTTTAAAGAGGGAGCCAAAGGAATGGAAATGCTCATCTCTCAGTCTGTTTCTAAGGCAACTCTTTCAAAGTTTCATTGTATTGTATCCTACTCATTATATTCCTCAGATTAGGAATAATGTCATATGGCAGGATAGAACATTTCAGCCCACGCCCCAATCTGGCCTGTGGGCCATAGTTTGCCCATAACTGCTCTAGACAATATGAAATATTTAGGAATCTATCTACCAAGACAAAGGAATTATATGAGCACAACTACAAAACACTTTCCACACAATTAAAACTGGATCTAAAAAATTGAAAAACATTAAAAGCTCATGGGTAGGATGAGCTAACATAATAAAAATGACAATACTACCCAAATTAATCTACTTATTCAATGCCATATATATTAAACTACCAAAAAACCTTTTATATAATTAGAAAAATTTATAACAAAGTACATCTGGAAGAAAAAAAGATCAAGAATATCAAGAGAAACATCGAAAACAAATGTGAAGGATGGGCGCCTAATAGTACCAGACCTTATCCTATACTACAAAGCAGTGGTCATCAAAACAGTATGGTACTGGCTAAGAGAAGGGTGGATTGATAGAATAGACTAGAGGTAAATGACCTCAGCAAGCAAGTTCAAATGACCACAAAATCCCAGCTTTTGGGACAAGAACTCACTATTTGACCAAAACTGCTAGGAAAATTAGAAAACAGTGTGTGAAAAATTTGGTTTAGATCAACATCTTATACTGTATACCAAGATAAATTCAAAATAGGTAAAACAACTTAAATGTAAAGAGTGAAATCATAAATAAATTAGGTAAACATAAAAAAGTAGTATGCCTGTCAGATATGTGGGAAAGGAAGGAATTCAAGACCAAGCAAAATATAGAGAACATTACAAAATATAAATGAATGACTTTAATTATATCAAATTTAAAATTTTTAGTATGAACAAAACCAATGCAACAAAAATTAGAAGCAAAGAAATAAATTGGGGAAAAATTATAACAAAATTCTCTAACAAAGCTTTAATTTCCCAAATACCTAAGGAACTAAGTCAAGCCATTCCCCAATCGACAACTGGTCAAGGGACATGAATAGGCAATTTTCACATGAAGAAATCAAAACTATCAATAAGCACTTTAAAAAGTATTCTAAATCCCTCTTGATTAGAAAAATGCAAATAATAACTCTGAGGCAGCCCCCTACACATGACAAACTGACCAATATGGCAGCAAAGGAAAGGCATTAATGTTGGAGGGGATGTAGCAAAATTGGGACACTAATACCCCGCTGTTGGAGTTGGGAATTAATCAAACCATTCTGGAGGGCAATTTGAAATTATGCACAAATAGCTTTAAAAGAATGCCTACCCTTTGACCTAGTCATACCACTGCAGGTTTTGCACCCCAAAGTGATAATGAGAAAAAGTCTTGTACAAAAATATTTATAGTTGTGCTCTTTGTGGTTACAAAAATTATAAAATGAGGATGTGGCTAAACAATGGCTAAACAAATTGTATCTGATGGTGATGGAATATTATTGTGCTGAAAGGAATAATGAACTGGAGGATTTCTATGTGAACTGGAAAAGCCTCCAGGAATAAATGCAGAGTGAAAGGAGCAGAACCAGGAGAACATTGTACATAGAGATACACTGTGGTAAAATTGAATGTAATGGACTTCTTTACTAGCAGCATTGCAATGACACAGGACAATTCAGAGGAACTCATGAGAAAGAATGATATCTACATCCAGAGAAAGTGGGAATAGAAAAGCAGAAGAAAAATGTATGATCTATCACATATTTCAATGGGAATATGATTAGGATTAAGATCACTCTATTGCCAATATGAATAAAATGGTAATAGGTTTTGAACATTGATGCATGTATAACCCAGTGGAATTGTTTGTAATCACCGGGAGGGGGGAGAAAAGTGGGGTGGGGAAAATCATGAATCATGTAACCATGAAAAAATATCCTAAATAAAAATGAAACATTTGATGGCACATAGGAATCTCAAAATTAAAATTGAAAAAAATGAAATAGATTATCTTCCCACTTCCCCAATCTCTCATATCTTCTAATCTTCCTTGTTACTGTTAAGGTCACCAAGATCATTCTATTTTTTTTTATTCTCACCTATTTATATCATGTATTCATTCCATTGCCATTTCTTGCTATCCTTTTCCAATCTTTCATCTATAGCCACATTCTCTCAAATCATAGATACTCTGCTGTAATTTAAGCCATTATTACCTCTCATCTAGACTATTGTAATAGCCTTCTAATTATTCTCTTTGTTACTCTTCTATTGTTTTCAGTCTTATCTGACTCTGATGCCTAATTTGGGGTTTTCTTGGCAAACATATTGCAGTCATTTGTTACTTCCTTTCCCAGCTCATTTTATAGATGAGAAAACTGAGGCATACAAGGTTAGATGACTTGCCTAGGTTCACACAGTTAGGAAGTGTCTGAGGTCAAATTTGGACTCCTGAAGAAGAGACTTCTTAAATTAGGCCTTGTGTCCTATCCACTGTGCCACCCTGCTGTCCCAATTATTCTCCTTATCCCCTGCCTTTTCCCATACTATTCAGCAGGTAAAGGGGTTTTCCTAAAATATGGCTTGGACTGCAACCTCTCCACATTCATCATTACATGGAACTCTATTTGTTCCTGCTGACTCAAATATAAAACTCTGTTTGATACTTAGCTTTTTTTAAATCTTACATTTTATTCCCTTCACCACATTCTAAAATTTAACTCTCTCCTGCTTGCTATTTCTCATAGGTCATTCTTTCTCCTCTTGTGCCTTTGTGCCTATTGGAATGTTCTCTTTCATCATCTATCTCTTCCTCTTAATTTCCCTGGATTCTATTAAGTTTTAGTTTGCATACCAGTTTTTTTAGGGGACATTTTCAGTTCTTCCCCAGTTGTCTTTCCCTTGCCACCCAAGTTTACTTCACATATGCTCTGAATTTATCTTCTGTGTATCTAGTCATTCACATTTTGTCCTTCCTTATTAGAATATGAGCTCTTTGATGGCAAGGGTTATTTAATATTTTCCTTGTATTTCTAACACTTGGAAAAGTGCTAGATATATAATAAGGGCATAATGAATGACTACTGATTTTTTTTCATAGGAAAGAACGATGACTTGTTTTAAAAAAAGACAAAAGATTTAATTTTATTCTATACTCCATTTAGAAACAGGATCCTTGAGGTCAGATGAGAGGAGATCTGAAAGGGGAAATAATTATCCTAATGCGAATGACTCCCACAATATTTAAAAATGAGCTTAGTAGTTGATAATAAAGTGTACTGGTAATCCTTTCAATCAAAACCTATAATATACTTCCAGATATGCTCCAGAGTATGAAAGAAATATTTCAAAGAAAACAATTTCAAAAAATTTCATCACTGAGCATAGCAAATGAAAAGAAGGGAGAAAAAGTAGAAGGAGAAGAAGAAACTTCTTCCACATATAAAAAGAGGAATCCTAGTGACATTGCAATTCATTTTTTGACTAAAACAAACAAGGAATGTGAGTCAAATGATGAATATGTTGGGATAAGTTATACTTCACTTCACACCAAAGGAAATGCGCATTCTTTCTGCACAGGACAAAAGTTTTATAGTCTCTTTAAATGTGTTAATGTGAGTTTAATGTTGTTTACATTGAAATGTGTGTTTTCCAATTTAGGAAGGCAAGCAAGCTCTAACTCATCTTATGTCATTATAACATATAAATAGCTTCATGAATAGAAGGCTTCATCTAAACAAAATTCATGAATTTATTGTTTGTTTTCATGAACATAACCAAGTTTGCTTTTCATCCATGATAATATATATTATCATATATTGTATATATTACACACACACACACACATATATGTGTGTGTGTCTGTGTGTGTGTGTGTATATATATATATATATATATATATATATAGAGAGAGAGAGAGAGAGAGAGAGAGAGAGAAAGAGAGA
>NC_058132.1:394376206-394412118 GCF_016433145.1 Gracilinanus agilis | reverse complement strand
AAGGAAGGAAGGAAGGAAGGAAGGAAGGAAGGAAGGAAGGAAGGAAGGAATGTAGGAAGGAAGGAAGGAAGGAAGGAAGGAAGGAAGGAAGGAAGACAAAGATGGTTCATCTACAGAAAAACCATTATAGTATCTTTAAAAGTTTCCAGGTTGTCACCTCTCTTCTTTTTCTTCTCTCCAGGCATTCTATATATGTAAGAACAACAGCTTAACCAAGGCCAGAGGATGACTGGAGGGAGTGAAGCTATTTCTTTGGATTTTCACAGCAGTGTACTGCTTGTAGACTTTCAAATCCAACAAAGATAATAGAAGTCACTATTTATGATATTTTTTTTCAATTCCAAATACACACACACACACATATATATATATATATATATTTTTTCTTTTTTGGTTTGTTACAATGCGTATTGCTTAGTTCTTAGTTGAAAAAAGGTGGTTCTTGATTTTTTTCCCAAATAAAGAGCAAGATTTATAAAAAATTATAATTTCTTAAGAAAGTAATCCCCAGTCAAATGTCATAAAAATGATGAGCCCAATACAAGATATGAGAAAGTTCTAATGTGAGAATATACATATTACTTCAAGAGAAAGATGGCTTTTCAACATGACAGATGAATCCCCAATATATGATATCTTATATTCATATTAATGTGTATCCATAAGTGACCAGTCCTAAAGGAATGTTTTTATAATATTTAAGTAATTCAATAATTTATCATGTCTTCACAAAACCATTTTAGCAGCTTTTCTTGTTTGACCTCATTGATGTAACTATTCCCTTCTTTTCAAAACTCCAATTTTTCAAATATCAGGAATTTTTACAAGGGATATTTGTCCTACTGGCCAGGTTTCAGAAAGTAGGATGAACAGCAATTTGCTGGTATCATTCTATTTTTGTATCTGATAATGGTTCAAGGCAGGCAATCTTCTGGTACATAGAATTCCCCTTTTCTTATTTGTATGTATTGGACTGTGACTCATTCTCTGACATTTGTAAATTAGCATTTCTTTTTTATTAAACAAGGGACTGAAATGTTTTTCTTTCTTTACCCTTCTATAAATGGTGCTGAAAATTTCAAGTTAAAAGGAATCAGTGGCTTTAGAGCCACTGAAAATGACCACAGTACCTTTGGATTAATTTCTATGGCAACAGGATAAAGTAAGGTATTCATAAAAAAAGTGAACAATAACAAAAATACAGAATTTACATCCACTTAGTTCTTCCTGAAATAGGTAATTCCATTCTTTAAGTGCTTTTATCGTTCACTTTCACCAAATGCAAACATTTAATAGCTAGGAAAAAAGTGGTTCCTAGGATTGCCAGAAGGCTAGAATTCTGGAAAGAGAAGCACTTCTTTTCAATAAAAGCAGATATATTATATATGACAATAATCCTTGAAACCTCATGTAGACTCTTGTCATTCTGTGAAGGACCATTCCACTGTAGCCACATCTAGACTGAATTAAATGGGGTTTCTTTCCTGAACATAAAAATAGGATGTGGAACAGGTTTATTTCCCCTTTTTACCACTGACAGTAGTATATCGTATGGTCCTCTGCCATGTAACAACCACCTTCATGAAATGTACCATTCCCTTGTACCAATCCTACTCAACACTCATCTCCCTGCTCCAACTTCAAAAGACCAAGAGTTTGATTATCCATTGTATTACACCATCACTTATGATTCTACTCCCTACTCTTCTGTTTTTATTTGTTGTTTTTTTGTTTTCATCTGTCAGATTTAATACTAATACTAAATAGCATTAACTGTAGTTTTAATGCATACTTTTCTTCTAGAGTCAGGAGGAAGAGTATTAAGAGCAGTACTTTGAAGCAAAAAGGAATGATGAGGCTAACAATGCTTGGTGGAGGGAGGGTTTGGTCTGACATTTTCCTGAATTCAAATCTGACCTCAGAGACTTCATAACAATGTACTCTGATCAAGTCAATTAATTCTGTTTTCCTCAGCTTCCTCATCTGTAAAATGAGCTAAAGAAGGAAATTGCAAACCATTCTGGTATCTTTAGCAAGAAAAACCTAAATGGAGTCATATAGTGTCAGAAACAACTGAAAAGCCTGAACAACAGCAACTCCAAAATATTCAAGTATGTCCTAGAAGAGTTCACGCATATGTACTTCATTGATTATATTATTTTACTCTTGTCTAATTGAAAAAGCATGGATTAAACACCTACTTTGTACAAGGTACCATGTTAGATACTGAGATTACAAAGTTAAGACTAATTCCTACTCTCAAGTAGATAAAAACTTAGCAGGAGATATTAAAAATCCTGGTAAGAATAATACATGGATGCTGTAAATCATCTACCAAATGGCCTGGTGGAGAATACTATAATTTCTATGATTTGTTTGGCTAATGTTTTTGCACAGTATGACATCAGGGCAACTTATTATTACCTAATCGTTCCTGAAGTCTCAAATGGCTAGTTTTTAAATTTCTTTTTTCCTTGCAGGAAGATGAATTTCACCACACAATCTGAAAAGAAGTGAGGAAGTATCAGGTTACATAAGACTGGAGTATGAAGGAAAATATCATTGTCACCTGACGTCATTTTCCTGCACTAAAACTCTTTTCCATTCAAGTTTTGGGATGAGTGAAATTGCCTTTGCTTTCCATCTTTTATTTCCACTCTTTTCTCAACTTTGAATGTCCTTCTTCGATTTTACCTAAAATTTTTTTCTAGAACAATTATAATAGTGATTATATTTTGCTATTAAAAACTCTGGCACATGCTCAAAAGTGTTTTTGCTCCCTATTTCCATTTTGTTTCACAAACATTAATGTAGAGTTTTTAATTCAGAGATCTGTCATATGGTCTCAACTCTGTCCTTAATTGGCTGAATAACCTTTAGTTTGTCATCTAACTTCGAATTCCTTATCAGTAAAATAGGGATGATAATAATGAAATACAACCTCAAAAAATGCTTATCCCATGTATTAAGGTAAACTATACAGCATGATATGTAAAACTTAAAGCAGCACATGTCAACTATTGTGATTGTTATAATTATTGTGGGGCAGTTGATATAACAGCTAAAAATAGCTAACCTTTACTTAGAATGTGCCAAGCATTGTCCCAAATACACCACAATTATTATGCCATTGATTCTCACAACAACCCTGGGAGGCGGGTGCTATTATTATGATCATTTTGCATTAAGACAAACAGTGTTCAAGCAATTTTCCCACATTGCTAGTAAATATTTGAAGATATATTTGAAAAATAATTGAAGCTAAATTTGAACTCAGATCTTCTTAATTCCAGGCTCAGGCCTCTTTCCACTGTGCTTCCTAGCCAGTATAGTGGGAAAAGGATTGGTGTTGGAGCTAAGAAGGTCTGTATTCAAGTCTTTCCTCCAACACATACTGAATATGTGACTACATACTGTAATGAGGGATTTTTAGGATGTAATAAGAGAATCTGCAGGATGTAATATGGGACTGAAGCTAGGGGTAATAGCTGGTTGGAATAGAGGACAGGCACTGTGAATAGGGTTTGTGAGTCCCTAAGGCAATATAGTGGATGAGGAAGGTACAATGATGAAGGTTGGTAGTTGGGGTGATAGGAGAAATAAGGGAATGTCTGAGTTTAGGGAATATAACACTGAGTTACCAAGGGTTGCAAGGGAGAGGATGAGTTAATCTAAGGCAGGCAATAGCAGCAGGGAAACACAGACTGGATACTCAGGTTAGAGACAAAACACTGAAGGGAAATAGACTGAGCCCTTCGAGAAAAAGGACACTTTACAGAGCCAGGTTAGAGCCAGCCAAGACTGGCTTGAAATTGACTTAAGGCTTTAGTCAGTTTCACAGGATGGGACTAGAAGGAAGTATTGAAGTTATACTTCCTTCAAAATGGATACCCTCAGCTTCCCTCAAACTCTAGGGAGTATGTTATTCCTCTCTCTCTCTTCCTCCCTCTCTCATTAATCAACTAAAGAAGTAGCCAAAAGGTTTTGATTGAATACAAATGGGGTTTATTGTCTTCTAGGATAGATTGGCAGGGTAGAGGATACAAGGTAGCCCTAACAGCCACTTAGAGAAACTTAAGGTGGGGGAAGGGAGGCAGGAATGTGAGACTGAGAAAGGACCTGCCTTAACTAAGTTCTCAGGTGGTTTTGTAATCAATGGGGTTAGAAAGTTGGATACAATGATTCAATAGGTAAATTGTTGCAAGGGTAAGCCCTATTTGATTACTTAAAATATCAAGTTTAAACTAACACTCCGAACTACCCTTCTTTCAAACCCTCACAGGAATTCAGGCAGGGAAAATGAAGGTGGGAATAAAATAGGGTAGGGAGATTCAGAGGAATTAGCTAAATTAACAAATCTCAAAAGAAAAGCTGCAAAATATAGGCCAGGTTTCAATCTAAAGAAGGAGCTCAGATGGACCCTGGTTGTCTCCAAGAGTTCCCAGGACCAACTGTCAACTCTTTCCCAAGATTCTAAACTCCTTACCTGACAGAAGAATTCTGCAAATCAGTTATGCCCCCTCTCTTCACAACATTATGCACCTTTTCTTTTTAAAATTTGCATCTAGCAACATTTTAGTAGTTACTAAAGTCTAAGGGATTACTACTCTCATACTAAGCGAAATTCTACCTAAGCTCTTATCCCTAAGTAAGTTTGCAAAATAAGAAAAACGTTGCTATCTCCTAAACTATGCTAAAACTAAACTAAGCTAAACTAAGACATGTTATGGTAAAATCATAGGAAAGGAATGGGGATTTTAAGTTTGCAAAAAAATTTTGAGCATAAAAGAAAACAAATTAAATTTAAACATTCACAAACATTCTTAAGGCTAACATTTGCTAACTAGAACAAAGTAATGAATTATATCTATGCATCTGTCTAATTTTACGAACTAACAAGAAAATATTAACTAAGGAAAAAAATTTCAATCTAAGCTCCTAAATTTTAGTTCACTTGCTAAAGTTAGTGTATGCATAGGTTAGTACACTTATGCCTATGTTAGAAATGTTAGTAAGAATAAGTAAGACTACATTATTTGTAAGTCTATTGGTCAAACCATAGACTTATGCTATGAACAGTATTTACAAAGAAAATTTAGGAAAATCTGTCCCTCTACTAACTTACTAAACTAACTAAACTGTTCCTGTGTGTTAGTAAAACTTATTGTTAAGGGTTAGTAAGCAAAATTACATATTTACATGAAATGTCAAGTGATTTGAGTAGAAGGTGTCTGAACCAAAGTAAGAGAAAATTCTATACTAAGGCAGACATACTCTTCTCTCTTAAGTGTAAGTTTAGTGTTTCACATATAGATGTGAAGTCAGGAAAATGTTTTATGTGTTTTCTAGTGACTTATCCGTGTAATGATGTGTTACATACTTACTCCACTGGAATTCTTTTGCAATGTGCATGTACTGCTTGGATGGAATCTAGTGTTGTGTGCAGTGAGGATTCTGTTGGGTGAAAGTAATCTCTTTCAAATATATGTGCCCAATGCTGATCCGATGTTTTTCTTCACAGTGTGGATGTCCTTCTTACAACTGATGTATTTGGTCACGGATGTCTTTTGTAGTTCTCAGGTTTGCTGTCCTTGTGAAGATCTGCGAAGTCAGCAATGCCTCACTTGTGTTGTTTGATGTTATTCCGCGCTTGTCAACTTGCACTTGTGTTGTTTGATGCATCCGTGCTTGTCATCTTCTGACTTGAGTCAGGAACAAAGTTCAAATGTCTATCAAATGTCTGCAAATCAGTTATGCCCCCTCTCTTCACCACAATACAGATCAGTTAACCTTTCAATGTCCTAGACTCTCTAAAACTGTAAGTTGCAGAATAGTTGCCAAACTACTTTGGCAAAAGAATCCTCATTTTCTCAGTGTTTCCAACACCAATTAAATCACAAATGCATTGAAAACAAAATTGTTGTATTTTTAATATATTACCTTTGAGAGGTCTCCTAGGAATAAATATCTTTATATTACTATGATCATAATACAAGAAAAATAATTACTATGTTTTTTGCTCAATGGCTTTCTGTAAAAGGATTAATAAGAATAGTTATATTTAATATGTTTTTGTATACTCCTTAAGGGCAGAGACTGCAACCTAGTAGGATAAATGAATAAATCCTTAACATTTTGACTTGAACAGACAAAAATTTCTTAAAATGAACCAATCCCATCATAGTTTGGTTTTATTTTCATCTTTTTTTCTTTTCTGTTTTACTTCAAAAATTGGAACCAGTTCTCCGAAACCTTGAAAAAGAAGCAAATCTGTGAAAAAAAAGAGCAAGAAGTTATAATGGGACTATATTTCCTTCTTTTCTTTTTGTTTTATACCTTACTTTACCTTCTGTCTTAGAAGTTATACAAGTATTGGTCCCAGTGCAGAAGAGTGGTACAGGCAAGGTGAATGAGGATAATTTACTCAGAATCACATAGTTATTTAGTGTCTGAGGTCCGATTTGAACCTAAGTCTCTTAAATTCAATCCTGGCACTCTATCTAGCTTTCCAGAAGGGAGTATACGTCAAGTTTCAAGCCACTAAGAGCTTAGAAAATTTTATAAAACTGTCATGACTAATTGAGACTTCTATTCTCTATAGTTTATAACCCAGATTTATTCAATTGACCCTGCATTTACTAACCATCAGTAAAGGAATGAAAAAGACAAGGGATAGTTGCATCTTTCATGTGAAATGGGAAGTTTTTTCTTAAATATCCTTGTGGGACTTATACATTATTATTATTTTACTGTATTATAAAAAAGTCAAAGTACACAAAACATCTTAGAATTGTTTCTGGCAAATGAATTGTCAAAGTATAAATGGTGGGATTGTGTACATGTAGGGATGTGCGTATGGCATAATTATAACAATTGCATAGAGAGTCATAAAGCCTGAAGTAATTCCTTTTACCTGATTAAAACAAAAAAAATGGTGTTAATCAGATTTTCATATTCCAAATTTTAAAAAAGTAATTTTAGAATGAATTAATTTCTTATAATTTCCTGGAAACTCAGAATAAAAGAATTTTAAAAGTAGGGGAGAGACTCAAGGATCACTTAGTCCATTCAGTATTTACAACCTCTACTCAAATGCCTCATATGACTGAGAATTCATTATATTTCAAATCAGTCATTTTTAGATAGCCCTGATAATTATACAGTCCCTTCAAAAACAACAGCAACAATTTAAATCCATGTTTAGAATCTACTCTATGTTCACCTCTATCTCCTTGAAAAGTTTGGCTTCCTTAAAGCTCAGTTATATGGCAACTTCTATTCCAACCTTTTCCTGTGCCTTTTAAGAGTTCATCTCTGCTTCCATGGAAATTATTCATTTTTACTTTTTTAATATTTTATATTGTCTCTAATGTATAAATGATATTTTATAACTCTCCATCCATGCATCATGAAAGCTACTTGAGGGCAGGAATTGATTTTTTTTCTTTTTATCCCTTTTTATCCACAGCATCATTGTTGGTGCAAAGTATGACATTGATAACTACCTGTTAAATGGGATCATTAAATGAAACATGATGTTCCCTGTGGATCATATATTGATTTACAAAGCCAAATACTAACATTATCTATGCTTTATTATATTTTGTCACATACTTCCCAATTGCATGTCATTCTGGTCCCACTATATTTGGGAGTTTAGTGGGCCATCTGGCCTAGAAGCCAGAAAGAACTGGTTTTAAGTTCCACTTCTAAGATACACATGTTGTGTGATTTTGGTCAAGTCAAATAACTTCTCAGTATTCTAGGCAACTTTCTAAGAATGTAAGTTGCATAGAAGCTGACTTACATTAACAAGAAGTTTTCTTAACAATAATTTCCCTGTCTCAAAAAAATCACAGATTAAATCCTAATTAGTAAAGGAAGAATGGAAGGAAATGAAATTTCTGTAATGTCTATTTTGTGCCAGGCATTGTGCTCAATGTCTTACAAATATTATTTCATTTTAATATTTACAACAACCCTGCAAAGTAGGTGCCACTTTTCATCTCAATTATGCAGATGAGGAAACTGAGGAAAATAGAGGTTAAATGACTTGCCAAGGGACATACAGTATATCTTAAGGCTTTAATTTAAAATTTCCCTACTCTGGGCCCAGTGCTGTTTTTACTGTATCACCTAGAAAGATGATTGAATGGATGAACAAAAACTTTCATCCATTGATGTTAATTCTGATTTCTGGGGCACTTCAAACAGTTGAATGCCGATGTTATAGACCAAGCTCAGCTTCCCTAGGGTTTTCTACTATTCAATGTTTAGAAAAATTTGAAATAAATACTGGAAGCTTCCAAATTTATCTTTGGACTTCCTTACCATGTATCTTCTCCTAAAAATTCAAGGAAAACACAAACACACAGCCATATAAGTCTCTAACACATGTAGAGAAATAATGCCTCAGCTTTGTAAAATTTTCATGTAAATTCAATAATAGCATGAAGAATGAATTATGTGCTATTATCTAAAACTGAATCTTTGGTCCAACAGTTTTTACCCTGAAACTTTATAGCAGAAATATAACTTTTTGTATTCATCAAATCAAATTCATAAGATATAGATAGAAATCATGCACTCAAAAGTACCACACATGAGAAAAAGCCAATTCCACTCCCAAATCCTTAATTATATTTTCTGAAACTGGAATAAACTGCTAACTTGCAGAACCATCCATGTGATCTTGGATCAGTGTCCTATTTTCTACTGTCAGACTAATATTTCTGAAATTGTGGTTGTGACATATTCATTCTTAAGAGCTTTACAAAGTTTTGAAAAAAATTGTTTTTCTATATTTTTTTCTCCTGGAAGCTGTAGGATTTGTTTAGCATTTTCCCTCTAACTATTCCTTTTCTTTTTTTATGACAAAACTTTTGGGTTTTTAGCTCTTCACATATTTCTTGGCATATGGAGAAGATGTTAGAGCTAGAAGAACACAAGAATGAACTTTATCATCTAGCTGCCTCTATTACATTTCTGATAATCATTCATAATTTTTCTTCTTAACATTTTACAGATGAGTTTAGATTATACTCGCTGTACCCTTTGATAACTAACTTTCTGTGTTTAGCAAGTAATTCAGATATTTGCTAAATCCAATATTGGGACTCTTTCAGTATCTCTGATGTGCCAGTAAATTAATATTGTTTGGACCTCTGGGTGAAATTTCTATATTAAGAGTTGATCTCATATTTATTACAATTTTTACATTTTTAAATTTACAATTTTCAATAATTTACATATTTAATTAATTGTTCAGTATCTATTTTTGCATATTTATTTATATATCCTCATTTATTGTAAATTCTGATTGACCTGGATGAGCCAGTTATCTTATGTCAATAGCAAGTCTTCTTGTTTGTTAAAATGCAATGTTATAATTTGTGATTTTGTTTTGTGCTTGCCTTATCTAGCGCCTACTAACTATTATTTAGTTTTTGAAGCAAATGTTCATGATATAGAGATATGAGGCTTCTATATAATTTACTAATCATTGGCTCTTCTCATTTCTCTCTATACTTTTCTCTATATTCTACACTTCATCTTTTTCTACCTTTGTGTTAAAAGAATTGTTCTCCCATTGTCTATTGGACAATAATCTCACGAATATTAATAGAAAAATTAAAGTTTGTTAATAGTCTAAAGAGTCTTATTATCCTCTGCCATTTCTGACTACTCTGTCACTATCAATGCAGAAATTAAAAGGTACCTCATAGGATAGGGAGATGTAACAATGTGTTTTTGTTTAATGGTTTGTTGGGGTTAAAAACAATCACAATCATGCCCTGGGATTAATGTCAATATACATTTCCACCTACTGGGTTAGGACACATTAAAAACGTAAAGAACCAAAGAAGTCAAAATTCTTTCTGGATCTAATGCACAATAATAAATAATAGGTGATTGCTGGGATGCACATAGGGGACCTTTGAGAAGAAGGGTTTACAGACTGAGTTTGTGAGAGAAAGGAGATGTGGAAGGAAGTCTTTTTTTATTTTTCAGAAAAATTTTCCATGGTGACATGATTCATGATTTTCCACACACACCTCTTCCTTCCCTCCTCCTGGAGCTGACACGCAATTCCACTGAAATATACATGTATCATTGTTAAAAACCGATTTCTATGTTATTCATATCTGCAATTGAGTAATCTTTTAACATCAAAACCCCATCATATCCCCATTGAACCATATGATTAATCATATGTTTTTCTTCTGCATTTCTACTCCTACAGTTTTTTCTCTGGATGTGGATAGTGTTCTTTCTCATAAATTCCTCTGGATAGTCCTGGATCATTGCATTTCTGCTAGTAGAAAAGTCTATTACATTCGATTGTGCCACAGTTTTTGGGTAAAACATTATCCTGTTCTGTTCTTTTCACTCTGCATCAATTCCTGGAAGTCTTTCCAGTTCACATAGAAATCCTCCAGTTCATCATTCCTTTCAGCACAACAGTATTCCATCACCATCAGATTCCACAATTTGTCCAGCCATTGCCCAGTTGATAGACACAACTTGTATCCAATTTTTTTCCACCACAAAGAGTATGGCTATAAATATTTTTGTACAAGTTGGGCAGATCATTTCAGACTATCCTTATTTCTTTTTTTGACAGAATTGCTTAAATAGTAGGTGTGATGAATGCTGTAGATATAATTTGCCTAGATTTACTAAGCAAAATTTTAACAATATACATCATATTCTTGTGAAGTTTGAAAATGTGAATTAGGTAATAACATAATCAGTTACATTTGGAACTGGCTTGATGGCTAGATTCAAAGAGCTCTTCTTCATAATCTGTCTTTAGTCTTGTGTCATTTGAAATGTCTATATTTGATTGAGACAAAGATATGATCATCAGATAGTATGGAATGTTTTCACATTTACTGACCTCAACATAGGTTTAAAACCATGATATTGGTTTATTAAAGTTCTAATGTCTGTGCCCTGGTTGCATGCCTGTTGGTAGTCCCTCTAGAGCAGTGGTTCCCAGACTTTTTTGGCCTGCCGCCCCCTTTCTAGAAAAAATATTACTTACCGCCCCCTGTCACATACTATCACCGCCCCCTTACAGTTATTCACTGCCCCCAAATGCACCTGTGGCCATCACCGCCTCCCTGGATCGCTGCAGCACCCACCACGGGGCTTTGGCGTCCACTTTGGGAATCACTGTTCTAGAGGTATTGGAGATGTTTGAGCTGTTGAGGGAAAGAGTTAGGCTTAGAATGGTTATTCATCCTCCAATATCTTGACTAGTCTTTTTTACCCTCAATTATCAATAAGGCAACTTTTAGCCCTTTCTCATTCTTTTTGGTAATTAAAGTGTCCAGTTATCAAGTTGAATCCAATGTTTTCCATAACTAACTTGTGGTGCTTAGGTTTCAAACTCTGGGGACTCATGAAAAGCTATATTCATTTAACTAATTCTTATCTTCGTTTAGTTAGAGATTAAATTAGCTTCTTCAAGTGTCTTCAATTAACAACAGAATATTTTATGTCTACTACCTCCCTTTCTGCATTCTTTTTCTCACATGCTTATAAGTACACAACTAATTATGATCACATCTTATCCATATATAAGGAGTTCATTCTCCATTTTCTTTAGGATAAATAACAGAACACTTCCCTATCATTTATTCCATCCCTACCACCTACAAGGTTGCACAAGTGGAAGCCCATAATTATAGGCTTCCTTAAAAGATTATTTGAATGTTCCCTCCCTCCTTGGCAACTCATACTCATTCATTTAAAACCTGAAACTTTTATTAATTACCTTAGAAGGAGCTCTTGTAGCTGTTTTTAAAGAACTATGTCCCTTACATAGATCATGTCTTTCAAATATGACATTTTAGATTGTTTTCATTATAATATGACACCACTGAGTTATACCATTCATTATTTTAGTTCTATAACTGCCAATTTCTATATAATCAATCACATTGTCACCTGGTTGATCTGATTCCGTTATTAAGATGGCTGAAAGAGCCAAATCAATCATATTATTGGCCAGTTATGTTGGACATCTTAACAATCCATTTGTATCATGTATGTAGGAATTGAATTAACTATGTTGCAATCACTCATTATTGAGGCTGACAGAACTGAATCAAGTGAGAAGAGAAGTTTCATTTGATTTTTAGTGCCTGAGATACATCTGGATCTGAGGCTATTCCGTAATTTCTAAGCCATTTGGAGGGGACAAATAGAAGGTTTATTGGATTTCAGTAACTTCATTATTTGTAGGTACTCATGTTATTCTTTTAGATTTATCTGCTTTCAAGTTTTATTCAGAAGCATTCAGGGCTTCATTTACTAACCAGAAAAGAAGTTACACAATAATTCCAGACTTTCAATTCTTTTTCTTCAACTAGAATGTTCACAAATGGGAAGCAACAACTTTTATCAGATGGAGGGCCAGCCTTAGAGTAGTGATGATCTAGATTTCTGTCACTGACTGATTTTTTTTTTCAGATTTAAATATTAAATACTTTTAGAAAAATTTTCCAGGGTTACATGATTCTTGTTTTTACTTTCCCCTTCACCCCACCTCCCCCCCCTATATCCTATGTGCATTTTCCACTGGTTTTAACATGTGTGATCAATCAAGACTTATTTAAATATTATTGATAGTTGCATTGGTGTGGTAGTTTCGGGTCTACATCCCCAACCATATCCACATCAACCCATGTGTTTAAGTGGTTGTTTTTCTTCTGTGTTTCCACTCCTGCAGTTCTTCCTCTGAGTGTGGATAGCGTTCCTTTCCATAAATCCCTCAGAATTGTCCTGGATTCTTGCATTGCTGCCAGTACAGAAGTCCATTACATTTGATTTTACCACAGTGTATCAGTCTCTGTATACAATGTTCTTCTGGCTCTACTCCTTTCACTCTGCATCAATTCCTGGAGGTCTTTCCAGTTCACATGGAATTCCTCCAGTTTATTATTCCTTTGAGCAAAATAGTATTCCATCACCAGCATATACCACAATTTGTTCAGCCATTCCCCAATTGAAAGGCATACCCTCCTTTTCCAGTTTTTTGCCACCACAAAAAGCGCAGCTATAAATATTTTTGTACAAGTCTATTTATCTATGATCTCTTCGGGGTACAAACCCAGAAATGGTATGGCTGGATCAAAGGGCAGGCATTCTTTTAGAGCTCTTTGGGCATAGTTCCAAATTGCTATCCAGAATGGTTGGATCAGTTCACAACTCCATCAGCAGTGCATTAATGTCCCAATTTTGCCACATCCCCTCCAACATTCATTACTCTCCCCTGCTATCATTTTAGCCACACTGAATGATTTTTTTATCCTGTTCAATGATTTAGTTTGAGCACCTTAATAAACTATTTTAAAAATGTTTTTATTTTTAGTTATATATAGAAACAATTTAGGACAATATTTTGACATTTTAAAATTCAAATCACACATGCACACACACACATCCTCCCCAACCCTGTCTGAGGTAGTGAGTGATGTGATATGAGTTTTTCCATACTTTCACATAATACAAATTTCCATATTGTTCATGTCATGACAAAAGACGTCCTAATAAACTCTTTTAGACTAAATATTGAAGATGAGTTGCCATTGTTAAAGGGAGTTTGCAAGTCAAGATATACTCAAAGAATGAACTCAAAGTTGCCATATCTGGGCCAAAAAAGATCAAAATGAAACAAAAACCAAAGTAAGAATACAAACATTTAAAAATTTACAATGAAAACAGTACAAAACAAAACATGTGTAGATATATATATATATATATATATATGTATTTGTATGTGCACATATTCTTACACACACATATATACATAAATATTTATACACAAATATCCTGGTGTCAGAAAAACTTGAGTTAAAAAATCCTACCTTAGACACTTAATAGATGTGTGACCCTGGCCAACTCACTTATTCCTGTTTGCCTCAGTTTCCTCAAATGTAAAATGAGTTGGAGAAGGAAATGGTAAAAGCACTATAATATCTCTGTCAAGAAAATTGAAATGAGGGGGCAGCTGGGTAGCTCAGTGGATTAAGAGCCAGGCCTAGAGATGAGGTCCTAGGTTCAAATCTGGCTTCAAACACTTCTCACCTGTGTGACCCTGGGCAAGTCACTTGACCCTCATTGCCTAGCCCTTACCACTCTTCTGCCTTGGAGCCAACACATAGTATTGGCTCCAAGACAGAAGATAAGGATTAAAAAAGAAAAGAAAAGAAAAGAAGGAAAAAGAAAAGGAAAGAAAACTGAAATGTGATCATGAAATACCATGCAAAACTTAAAATAACTGAAGAAAGAGATAGAGATATGTACATATATACATATACATTTGTATACACATATATGCACAACTAAATATATAAAAACTTACATTTACAAACCCATGAATATATGCATATACACACATAAACATACATATACAGTCATCTGAATTTCCTTAGTCTAAACATAATTTTCAATTTCCTTTAAAACAAGTATTCACACACTCTCCAGTAAGGGAAGATGAGAAATCATTTTCCTCTTTAATGTTGATATCATTATATACATTGATCTCCTAGTTCTACTTACTTTGCTGATCAATTTGCAGAGAGAGGTCTTTCTCTGAAACTATCCATTTCATCATTTCAAATGACACAATTATATTTCATCATATTCACATACCACAATTTGTTTAATTATTCCCTAATTGCAGGTCTAGTTCTTAGTTTTTAATTTTTGACTACTACTAAAGATAAGCACTTCATTTTAAAAGTGGGAAAAAAAACACAGAAGTCCTGAAAGGTTAAGTGACCCAGGTAGTGTTATGAGGAAGATTAGTTAGTAATTAATTAAATATTAAGGATGTACCTAGCAGGAAGAGCTGGAGCATTCCAAGATGGAATGAAGGAGCAGGAAGTGGGCTTGTGCTCTTAGCTGTGTACTCTGGTCTCCCTATCCTGGTCCTGTCTCTCCTTCAGCCCAGTGTGTGTACCCACAACCATTTAGATTATATTTTAACATCCATGGTGCCCATCTCTTTTACAGTAGTAAGGGACAGATATGAGAGTTAGACTATGGGCTTCTGACTGCAAATCCAGGTTTTTTCCTATTACATCATCTAATATATAAGTGCCCCAATTTTGACATAATATGAATAAGTCTGAAGCATTCTGTTTTTCATAAGATAATATGCCCCAAATAAGAAAGTAAACTTTCTGGATAGAGGACATTTCCAAGTCAGGGGAAATTTAGAACAGGATGAGGAACTTGGCCAAACTTTAGGATGAACTCTTTACTCAGACCAAGACCACTATTTTAAGGCCAACTCTAACTGCACTCAGATATTTAAAACTATTTTGAGGTCCCATTGTATCTCCAACAATGCTTTTCTATTTTGAGGTCTTAGGAAAACTGGAAACAGTTCTGTAGAGAAGTTGTATTTCAACCAGCAATGTGTAATGTACTCTTTTTAAAAAACAGAATACAGGTCTAATTTAACCAAATTACAGTGTAAAAATGCATAAAGAAACTATATTGTTTTGGAGACACACTATCATTTATGTTCTCAAAAATCATATCTATAAGATGGTAGATTTAGAGCTGGAATGACAGTAGATGTCATAGAATGACAAATGTTGCATTTTATGCTGAGAACAACTTACTTGACCAAGATAATAAGGATAGCAAATTTCAGAACTGAAAATTAACCTGAGAATTCAAATTTATCATTTCTTCTACTACTCTGCACTTTTTCCTAAATGTATTCTTAGGAGACCAGTAGAAAAGGGAAAAGATTATGTGAACAGTAAAGATGAAAATGAATAAAATATTTTTATTTAATCAGCTGAGGGGTTGAACCCGTGATTTCAATGGAAGGGAATAGAATGAGTTAAGAGACTCCCTCCATTAATGCAATCTAACAGCTTTTTCTACAATGTATACTCTTACAGACTGGCTTACGGTATTGAGCGAGTCAGTGGTCAGTCATTCAAGTATGTGTCAGATGTATGACTCCATCCAAAGACATTTGGCTTTTAGGACAGCTTTCTCTCTCCTATGCCACAATACTTCTCATCTTCATGAGAATACTAAGCAATTTAAAAAAAAACAATTTCTGATGTAAAAATTTGATATGTTGACTCCATGTATTTTCCAATACAGAAGAGTAGCATAGTTAGTCAATAAAACTATGGTTAAAAAAAAGTGCTGGATTCAAATCTGCCTCTGGAATGTGTTATGTAATCTTGACAATGTATTGAATCTCTCAATGCTTTAGTTAACATTATATGACTTTAAGATGAAGAGAGGGTGCTATGTTAATTAGAAGGTAGAGTTTATTAATGCAGGGATTCCTTAAACGCAAAAAATTACATTTTGAGTCCCAATCACTTTCTTTGTCTTCTTACTACATATTTTTTTCTTTCTTAAGAAATGTCATTTTAGAAGAGGTATCTTAATTTATACCCATCTTACACTAATTCCAGTATTGTGTATTATACCTGGAATAGCATATGTAACTCAAAAAATTATGGAAGCAGAAAAGATGTCACTTTGCTTCCATGATCCTTATGCTTACATTTCTATTTTACCTTAAAAAAGAAAAGAGAGGGGTGTCCTATTCCATCGATCAGTCCTTAGTTTAGTTCCTGGAGAACATAAAGGATCATCAGACATGAAATCAAACATCAACAATAAGAAGAGTAATACATTCTGGGAAAAGTAGAAAATGTTCCAAGATTTTAATAAATATTTTTTGAAATTTTTGAAATGAGCTCAATAAGTGTCCTTGCCTCAAATAGTACAATACAGAGTGAGCAGTTGAACTTGGGAAATTATTGAAATTTCTATAACTGAAAAAGAATGAAACAGACTTTCAAGGGGAAGGAAGAACATGATCACAGGTATAAAGGCAGGAGTTAGAATGGCAAGATTGAATTTGGTGGGAGGTTGATATGATTTATTGTAGAAAACACAGGGTAAAAAGTAAGAAATGTATTTAAATAAGAAAGGTAAAGCCAGACATAAGGATCAAAATCAAGCTGAAGAATTTAGGTAAAATATATGCCACTGAAGGCTTTTTTTAAAAAGGAAGTAACGACATTAAAAAAATTATTGGGCCTTTGTTTTGCAATAGTACGTAAAGTACATTGCAAACTTTAAAGCATTAAATATTGGTTCTTTTTTCTCTTTCTTCTTTTCCCTCTGCAATTCCTCTTCTTAGTTCTCCTCAGCCATTTCTTTTTCTCCCTTTTCTTTTCTTTTCCCTCTCTTCTATTAAAAGGAGAGAGGAAGTGATGACTGTGCCATGCTGAAGAAACCAATGCTTTCATAACAGAAGTCAGAGTAAAATTAGCTGTGATAATCCTGGATTCAACAATTTTTCAAATATCTTTTCATAAGTTATTTTTATGAATAATTATGGTATCCAAAATTTGAAGCCAATTTTAGGCTGCAAAAATAGAACCATGTTGTATAGAAAAAGGAAGATGATAGTCTTTTGACATGCTAACCTTGTTAAACACAGCTGAATAGTTGTGTCTAGTTCAGGGCATCATATTTTAAATGGAAGATTAGCAATCTAGAGAATACGCAGAAGAAAGAGAAGAGGTTGTTTTTAAAAAGTTGTAAATCCTGACAAAAGAGGACACAGCTGAAGTATATGTGGATATTTAAGTTGAAAATGAGTCAATTTATGGAAGACATGATACCTATTTTCAAGTATTTGATGTGTTTTCACAAAGAACTCTGACATGTTTTATTTGGAAGAACTTGGGATAATGAGTGGAGGGCTATAAGGATGATTTTTTCCTCAATATAAGGAAAACATTATGTTGAGTATATAAGTAGTAAGGATGAGCTCATTACTATCTTAGTTGGTCATGATTTCTTTCTCTGTTGGGAATAAATAGACACTTTGGCTCCTTGCTAAAAGTAGCACAGGAATTCTGATTGGTCTTTTGGTCCCCATGTCTAACATGTATCAAAGTGGACTAACAACTGAGACAGGAGAAGCCAACCACTTGGTAGATTTTTAAGTGTTAAAATGAATGGTTTGGCTAAATATATGAAAATTATAAATCTTTTATTTGTAAAGTAGAGAAAGTCAAAAGGGTAGAAAAGATATTAACCTATCTAACTTATATATTGTTCCGGTGCTTGACTTTTCCAGGACTTGTTAACCTTCAATCAGAATTAAACTATCTCCAGAAGACAGGAAGGGAAACCAGCTATCCACTCACCCAAGGCAATGACTGGAACTGAAGGTGATTCCTGAGGCCAACTTTCTTCTTTGAGCTACCCTTCTTCTTGAAGCCGACTTCCTTCTTAGAGTGACTCTCTTCTTGGAGTTCACTCTCTACTAGCCTCCTTCACCAGACTCCTTGCTTTTATGGTGGTTTCCTGTCCCTGCCCCTTTTCATGGGGGCCAATCACAGTTTCCAAATTGTCTAGCACTGCCCAAGGGGCAGTGTTGTGGGAACTAGTTTGCACCTGCTGGAGGGGCAGATACTCATCAAAAGGGTTCACACTTTCTGAGGGTGTGAGCAAGTTTCTGACTGTTTGGGTTAGAAAAAAGAGTGGAACTCTCCAAGTATCTTGCTGGCTTCTCACCTAACATTATGCAGGATGTGAATTCACTAAGTAGTTTTCAAGCTTCTCACACCTTGTTCAAGCTTATGTTGATTCAAAGTAATTGCTAACCAAAGTGTTAACTCCAACTAGGCAAAGAGAACAAAGGATTACCTTTTCACAAGTGTGAACTCAAATAGAACCAAGAATTCCCTTTTACAATTTCAAGAGGAATTGAGTATACAGGCTTTAGTGTCATTTTTTTAAACTTTCATTTGGGTATGGGAGATCAATCCTTACCCCCACCTAATAAAATTTATCATTTTCAGATGACAGTGAAAATACATTCCTTAACTAGAAAGTCCTCAGGCTGAACTTCAAATCCCTGGTGTCTTTTCTATTTTGTTTTTCTTTGCCTAAATTCAGGCAATCAAATGGAGGTCTTGTGAGATGAACATTTCAAGCAGCTGGACACCTTTTAGCTTCTACCATTCTTGGGTGTCTGGATCAATGCCAATTAAATACAGGATCATACTTCTTAAAACTATAACAGTTCTAAGAGGGCACTATTATCAGTAGGAGAAACAGGGGGATTAATTCCTCAAATCCTACTCTTTAGGACCCAGAAATCTGGATAGTGTATATATGAAGTATATTTCAGCAATCTAAAATTATCTTGTAGGGAAAGTATGATGATAATGATGAGTTTATGTTTTGTATATTTTGTGAAGGTAAATTTATGAGTCAGTTGTGTTTTAAGCATTTATTTCTTTCATGGAAGAAATAAATAGCTGAACTATGCTTGATATTTATTGAAGTACCTTTTCTAGAAGGTGCTCTTTTAATATTTGATGGAGATTTTAGACATTTACTATTTTTGTCATTCAGGTCATCATGACTCCATTTGGGGTTTTCTTTTTTTTAAACCCTTACCTTCCATCTTAAAATCAATAGTGTGTATTGGTTCTAAGGCAGAAGAGCGGTAAGGGTTAGGCAATGGGAGTTAAGTGACTTACCCAGGGTCACACAGCTACAAAGTGTCTAAGGCCAGATTTGAACCTAGGACTTCCCATCTCTAGCCCTGGCTCTCAATCCACTGAGTCACCCAGCTGCCCCCTGGGGTTTTCTTATTAAAACTGGAGTTGTTTGGCATTTCCTACTCCAGACCAGTTAACAGATGAGTAAATGAGAAAGAGTTCAGTGATTTGCATATAAGTGTCTGAGGCTAGATTTGAACTCAGAAATATGAGTTTTTCTGACTTTAGGCCCAGTATTCTATCCACCTAGTTGCTCTAAACATTCAGAATATCTATGCTTTATTTAGAAATTTTCCTTAGAACTCTGAATTGGGAACAATGAGTCAAATAAAGCAAGAAAGCCAGACTTCTCTTTTGTTTCTATTGTCTAAAGTCTATTGTCAGTCCTTTGTAGAAGGAGATGTGGGTGAGTTTAGAGAGTTAAAAGGATTCATTATTATGGTAACGGTCAAATTAGATGATTTCTGAGGTTTTTTTTTTCTTTTTCTATTTCTAGCATTCTATGTTTCTATGAAAGGGGAGAAAAAGGAGAAAAATGGTCAATAACTGGGTAATATAAGAAATGGACCTAATAATAGCCAGGCAGATTTCCGAAGTGTAACAGTTTTAAAAATTTAACATAATTCTGTCTAGTCTTTTCAAAATATTCTTTCTTCTATTTTTTTAAATCCCAAGATTAAGAAAGTGTCATGATAACTTTAAACAGTTAAGGCACAAAACTATTCCTGTCACTTCCTCTTGGATTCAAGCATACTTTAAGTCTTCTTCTAGTATCACTTACTCTAAAAACTAAGAACCACAAAAACAAAAACATGCTGGTGTTGTTTATGAGTTCTCCTAAAGGCCAACTGGATTTCTTTGTCATCTTTCATGTAAATCAGTAGAAAAATGACATTTCCCTACTGCACTCTAGTGAATTTTAAATTTCAAATGCTTTCATTTCAAGCCATAACTGACTCTATCTATGCTTCTCTCTAACTCCATTCAGAGCATTGTAATGAAAGTATGGTGAAAGAACTGCATTTGATGTGAATAACAAATGTGACTAACTCCTAAGAACAATTTTCCCCTGAGAGAGCAGTTCAGGGTTGAAAGATATACCGATTAACCAACTATGTCTTTTATCTTAATTTTTAAAACATGCATTTTATTTATTTTTAAAAAATAATTCTCAATTACATTTAAAAACATTTTAGCATTTTTTTTTAAATTCTGAGTTCCAAATCTTATCCCTCTCTCTCTTCCTCCATTCCTTGAGAAGAAAAGCAATATACTATTGATTATACTTGTGAAATCATGCAAAGTATATTTCCATAATGCTCATGTTGCAAAAGAAAACACAAAAACATGCAAGATGAGTAAAATTAAGAAAGTAAACAAAAAAGTATGCTTCAATCTGCGTTCACAGTTCATTAGGTCTTTGGAAGTGGATAACATTTTTCATCAAGGATTTTTGGGAACTATCTCAGATCATTGTCTTGACAGAAGATCTAAGTCTTACACAATTGATCATCCTTATAATATCACTATTACTATGTACAGTTTTCTGGTTCTGCTTACATTACTGCGCATCAGTTCATATAATTCATCCTAGATTTTGTTGAAACCATTTCTTTCATCATCTCTTACACCATAATAATATTCTTTCACAATCATATACCAAAACTTGTTCATCCCTTCCCCAATTGATGATCATCCACTCAGATTCTTTTCCACCATGAAAAAAACTGCTATAATTTTTTGCATTTAAACAAACAACCCATCAATAAGTATGTATTAAGTACTATGTGTTTATATGTATAAGCATTTATACACACATGCACAATATATTTATATGTGGATATGAATATACATATTTACTTAGTTATAAATACATGCACTATACATATGCTATTCATTGTTCAGTCATTCTTCAGTCATGCATCGTTCTTGATAACTTCTTTTTGGAGTATTATTGAAAAAGACCCTGGAGTTGTTTGTCATTTCCTGTCCAGTTTATTTTAAAATGATGAAACAAGCAAACTGAGGTTAAGTGAATTGCCCAGAGTCACATAGCTAATAAAGGCCTGGGGCTAGATTTGAATTCAGGTTTTCCCCTCTCTAGGCACAGTACCACTTGGATTAAAATTTGACCTCAGAAATTTATTAGCTGCGTTAGGCCCTGGGCACCAAAAAACAAACAATCAAACAAAGCAAGAACTACTATAAATTTTTATAAAAATAGGAGCTTTTCCCTTTTCATTAATGATGACTCCTTGCCTGGCAATCTATTCACTGTACTACCTAGCTTTCCATACAAATATTTTATTTGTATATAATAAATAACTACAATGTTTTTGTGGTTCTTATTTTAGGATAGATAAAAGATAGATGGACAGATAGGTATAGATTATAAATAGTTAAATGGCTAAGCAGGTAGGGGTACTTGCCATGGAGTTTGAAAGACCCAAGTTCAATTTCTTTCTCAGAAAGTTACAGTCTTTGTAATCATAGATAAATTACATAATTTCTCTTGGTATCAGTTGCCTTACCTATAAAATGAAGACACTGATAGCACCTTTCACAAACAATACTTGTGAGAATCCAATAAAATAATGTGTGAAGGAATCCATGACATTTATGAGCACCTTTTACTAGTATATATTCTCGTAATGCATGTCTAAGTTGGTATTATTAATCACAGTATTATTATTATACAAAGTTATGTTTTCAATTGCATCTATAAATATATCTTCTGATATTTTAGCATATGTATAAGAACATTATTCCATTAAAACTATTTCAAAATGCTTTCATCTTTATTGGAGCTCTGTGTGTTTGTGTGTTTGTGTGTGTGTGTGTGTGTGTGTATTTTGGCAAGTAAACACAAAAGGATCTTGATTTCACTAGATCTTGATGTATGATCTATTTATATGATTTAGATATGATATGACTGTAGAAAATCATCTGTTAATATTGGAATTTCTGCCTAATTACTTCACTAAAAGTATCATATATATTTACATATATATAATCCATTCTCATAAATATTTTATAGAAATAAGAAAAGAGACATTTGTGTAAGCCTGGCAATATAAAAACAAAAGTTAACAATACATTTTAGAAGAATATAATTAAGTAGAAATTGAGAGCTCTCAAGAAAAAATGGAATAAAATAATATACAATAAATAATCACTTAAAAGTAACAGTCTCAGAAAATATGAAGCAAAAGTAAATAAATGTGGAATAAAAATATGAAATAATACATAGAGGTAGAAAAATTCATAAAAGACAGCAATATTGAGGAAACATATGAGCTCTAAACAAAAAATTTGACCCTAAAAACAAAAGGGACAAATAAAACTTAAAAATAATGCCCTCCCAGAAGAACATGGTATATTTAACAGAAATTAACAGATTGAAAAATGAAAATAAGAATAATTTCCACTCAATTTGTGAACAGAGATTACATAATTATTTTTTCCCTAAATGTCCAACAATGTTGGAGGATTTGGGTACCAGGGTAAAGGTAATTGAACTTGGGTGGGGTAGTCAAGTGGGAGATAAGGAAAAGTCTCTCATTCTGAAGAGAAAAGGAAATAAGAAATATGTCTCAAACAGCTTTACTTTAGAGAACAAATCATCAAAGTATTGAATCTACAGGTCATTGCCTGCCTGAATGAATGAATGAAATGAATGAATGATCAATATTTGAAACTTCAAGGGGAAATAAGTATAATTTTACAACTAAACAATATAAAAAATATAGTTTTCAAGCAACCAGGAGAAAATCTTCATAATTATATATTTCTGAGTTAAAATGAAGTTGCTTTATAATATTTCTTTTTGTTTATTCAATTGTTTGCTTTCCTTGAAAGTTACTTGCAAATAAGGAGACATCTAACAATTATTTTAACTCACAGAATTATATCTGAACCTAACAAAAGAGAGATATTAATCCCCTAGAGAGAAAACCATCAAGGTTTTAGAAAGGATATAGAATCATAGATCAAATAACATGGCATAAGTGGTGAATGATCACAGTAACAGCAGATCATAAAAGCCTGAATTTTAGACATATCAGGCTCCATTACACATTGTAATTCCCACCACAATACATGTCCTCAATTTAGCATTTTTTCCTTCAAAAAGTGATCTAAGAGTGAGATAGAGCAGAAAATAGGAAGGAAGAGGGAAGAAGGATTGATGTGGTATAATGTAGTGTATGGAATACTATATTTTGAGTTATTAAGATTTGTCCTCACACCCTTCCTAGTTATGTAACCCTTCATACTTCACATAAGTTCTCTGGTCCAAATTTTCTTATTTGTAAAATGAAAAGATTGGATTCCAGCTGCATCAATCCATTCAGCTGGAAATTTCTAATGACATAATATGTAATATGTTGATATAAAAAAGGTGTGGAATAAATTTCAATTTGTTGGGGGTATTTTTAGAATTTTTAAGTTAATGAGAAACTCAAAATTTTAAAAATGATCAGTTGAAGTTTAGCTAAAAAATTATGGAATAGAATATAGAACAGAAAAGAAATAATAAGAAAAAACAAGGAAAAATAAAAGGAAAACTTAAGTAAAAAGAGTGCAGCAAGGGAATATTACTTAAATTAAGAAATGGTAGAGAAGATTTTGATTCACATGCTTAGCAGCTTTTGCCTAGACTATCACAATATCATCTTTATTAGTCTTCCTGTTGCTAATTTCTTCTCTTTGCAAACCATCCTCTATATAGCTGTCAATTGTACTCTCAATATGTCATTCTTCTGCTCAAGGGACTTCAAAATTCCCTCTTACTTTTGGAACCAAACATAAACACCATTATTTTTCATTTAACAATAATACTTCATGTATCTTAAGATCTAGGCCAACTAACCATCTGGTTATTCTTCACATTGGACATTTATTTTCCCATTTCCTTCTCTTTGTTCACACTATATGTAAAGTATAGTCCTTCCTTACCTTTATCTCTTAGATCAGTGGTTCCCAAACTTTTTTAGCCTACCACCCCCTTTCCAGAAAGAATATTACTTAGCCCTCTGTAAATTAATTTTCTTAAATTTTAATAGCAATTAATAGGAAAGATAAATGTACCCGTGGCCATCACCACTCCCCTGGATCACTGCAGCACCCACCAGGGGGTGGTGGCACCCACTTTGGGTATCACTGTCTTAGATTCTTGAGCCTTTACCTCAAGTTGAAGCCTTTTTTTTTTTTTTTAATTTTAAACCCTTAACTTCTGTGTATTGACTTATAGGTGGAAGAGTGGTAAGGGTGGGCAATGGAGGTCAAGTGACTTGCCCAGGGTCACACAGCTGGGAAGTGTCTGAGGCCGGATTTGAACCTAGGACCTCCTGTCTCTAGGCCTGGCTCTCAATCCACTGAGCTACCCAGCTGCCCCTAGCTGAAGCCTTTCTTAAGCCTCTTGGTTGCTGTTACCTCTTCCTGGATTCTGGCTATATCTTTGTATTATATGTATGTATAAATTTTTGTATGCATAATATAATTACATATATGTGTATTTAAAATATCTATGTCTAGATATACAAAAATACACACACATACATTCATATATACCTCTATGCCTTTGTACATATATATGGATGCTGCTTCCCTTAGTAGAATATGAATTCCCAAAGGGAAGGGAAATTTGATTCTTATTTTCTGAGTCCTTAGTATGTAGCACTGTGACTACTCCCTAGTACAGTGATGAGCAAACATTTTAAAGAGGGGGCCAAAGGAAAGGAAATGCTCATGTGTCAGTCTGTTTCTAAGGCAACTCTTTTGAAGTTTCATTGTATTGTATCCTACTCATTGTATTCGTCAGATTAGGAATAATGTCCCGTGGCTGGATAGAACATTTCAGGGGGCTGCATCTGGCCCGCGGGCTGTAGTTTGTCCATCACTGGTCTAGTAGATGCTTAATAAATATGTGCTTATAGTTTGATAGATTCTATGGGGCCAGGTAACTATTTGAATATGAAGTGAGGCAGAAAGAAAAAAAAAAGTTAACACCAAAGTTTTAACCATGGGATGCCAGATGAAAGACAGTGCCAAAGGCATAAATAGTATAGTAAGAAAGAGTGGGAGGTTTGGAAGGAAAGATAATAAGTGCTCTTTTCTACTGAAATGCTGACTTTACATCATCACAAAGAAGTTCACAGTAGGAAGCACCTGTCATTGTACTTTTATCTTGGTGGGGGTCTACCATTATATTCTGAGCAGTGCTAGTAGAGAATTGAGTGCATGATTTGCCTCTTTTTCTCATGTCCTGAATAACGTAATCACATTTCTGAATGTGTGAACCATAGATATATTTAGATAGATAGATATAAATAGATGTGTATATTTATATACATATGTGTATGTAAATACATATATACATTAAATATATGTGCTTCTTTTTGTATTCAGACTCCATGTGCTCCTTCTGTGGTGGTATGTATCTTTTTTTTCATGAGCCTCTTGAAGTTTTCTTGGATCCTGCCTTATTGAAAATAGTTGTGGGGCAGCTGGGTAGCTCAGTGGATTGAGAGTCAGGCCTAGAGACGGGAGGTCCTGGGTTCAAATCCAGCCTCAAACACTTCCCAGCTGTGTGACCCTGGGCAAGTCACTTGACCCCCACTGCCTACCCTTACCACTCTTCTGCCTTGGAGCCAACACACAGTATTGACTCCAAGACGGAAGGTGAGGGTTTAAAAAAAAAAGGAAGAAAATAGTTATCTACAAATGATCATCATTAATTATTTTTGTTACTGTGTACATTGTCTTCCTGGATCTGCTCACTTCACTTTCCTTCACAGAAGTCTTTCCAGGTTTTGTTGTGATTATCTTGTTGGTCGTTTCTTATGCCACAAGAGTATTCCATTCTAAGCATGTACAATAACTTATTCCGCCATTCTCCAACTGATGGGCATTCCTTCAGTTTCCAGTTCTTTGCTACCCCTAAAATGGCTGCTATAAATAATTTTGTACAGGTAGGTTCTTAGTTGCCTATCTAATCTATTTGGGAGTCAGGCCTGTTAATAATATTGCTGGGTAAAAGGTTTTACACAGTTTTGTAGTCCTTTATGTAAGTGTTTTGCTTCTGACCATTGCCTTCCCCAATTAGTCCTTTCTTCTATCACCCCCTCTTCTTTAATTCTCATCCCCTTTAATTTCTGGTAGGGTAAGATAGATTTCTATACCCAATTGAATGAGTGTGTTCTTTCTTCTTTGAGCCAATTCTAATGGGATAAGGTTCAAATACACTCCTGGCTACTTCCCTCATCTTCCCCTATACTGTAAAATTTCTTTTATTTCTTTTTCTGTGAGAAAAATTACCAATTCTATGTCTCCCAGGGCATTCTACTTTCTCACCATTTATTTGATTTTTAAAAATTCATTCCATCATATTTTTCTCAGAATCTTACATACTGGCTATGTATACTCCTTCAAACTTCCCCAATAATGAAAATGTTCTTAGGAGTTACAAATATCATCTCTACATAAAGAGATATAAAGAGTTTGACCTTATTGAATCTCTTATGATTTTTCTTCCTGTTTATATTTTTATATTTCTTTTGAGTCTTGTATTTGAGAGTCAAATTTTCTATTCTGATCTGGTCTTTTCTTTAGAAATACTTGAAAGACCCCTGTTTCAATGAATATCCATGAACCCCCACTCTGAGAGATGATATTCAGTTTTGGTAGGTAGAGATGAGCCTTGGTTGTAAATTTCACTCCTTAACTCTCAGGAATATCATGTTCTAGTTCTTATCCCCTTAATGTACAAGAAGCTAAATATCATGGCTCCACTACCTCTGTATCATTTATTTTGGGCTGCTAGCAATATTTTCTCATTGACCTGGGAATTCTAGAATTTTTGCTTCAATATTTTTGGGAGTTTTCATTGGTAATCTCCTTTAGGAGTTGATCAATGGATTCTTTCAATTTTAATTCTACCATTTGTTTCAAGAATATCAGTTCAATTTCCCTGATAATGTCTGTTTTAAAATTTTTATTTATTTATTTTCAAATACAAAGAAATAATTTTTGACAATTGTTTCCTGACATTTTTCCATTTAGATTCTCATCCTCGCCCCCTCCTTTTCTTAGGCACTAAAATAGTCTGATATAGGTTATAATAGTGCTTTCATGTAATACACATTTTCATATTCCCTATGCCATGACAGAAGACAAGAATCACATGTAACATTTAAAAAAATCATGAAGGAAATAAAATATGTTGTACTTTGATATTGGAGTGCAGAGATTTTGTATGCAATATTACCCTAGGCAATTCCGTCAGTTACCCTGAATGGAATCTTGCAGCTGGCATGCACCATGCCAGGGGCCAACCCGCAGTTGGGCTGTGACTATATAAGGCCCTGCAAACCCAACCTTGGGGTTCTTTTTCCCTTGACCTCACACAGACAACTTGCTATCCCTGACATTTCCCCCCTGGGGCCCCAGATTGGGAAGGGTGGAAGGGAGGAGGATCGTGGGTAGGAACTTAGGCAGTGAAGTCTAATGGTTAGGGCCATCTCTAGAGCAACTCGACAACATCATCGGTGTACCTAGCTAATCAAACAACACCAAGCCAGACTCTAGTTATCTCTGACTGGGGGCTGGTTGCCCTCAGCCTGTCAAGACCCTTAGGTCTTTGCCAGCACCTGCCAGTTGCCCCTAGCAACAGCTTAGCAAACCTAAGCCCTCTTGCCTTAGTTTCCCCTTTCCAATTCAAATAAATCCCTTGGCCTTAATCTGTGAATTCCTGTGATTATTCTAACACCTTCAAGGCTAAGGAGACTAAGGGGAGGACAGAATTTTGAGAAGTAGGGGTTACTGTGGAAGTGAAAGCTAAGCCTCCATTGTTGGGAGGAATGGCAGTTGGCCATGATTTCCTGCTGGGCTCTGCTCTCACCCAATAGGGAGTCAGTTACCTCAGCAGGGAGGGGCCACCAACCCAGCATCTTAAAGGAGCCTGTAGCTAGCAGTGGAGATTCCCTGGGCAGCTGAGCTGAGGCTGCTCCCCTCTGATAATACCAACTCCAGTCTCCAGCTAGTTAAATTACTGGCTCCTAGGCCCCTAGTGACTCCCATTTACCATCTCCTCCTTATTTCCTTACTACAATATGCAAACAGATTCCAAGTGTGCCTTCTTTGACTGTGGATACCACTTTTTATCATGGGTCCCTTGGGGCCTTATTTTGCTGATAATAGCTTAGTCCATCACATTTGATCATCATACAATATTTCTGTTATGGTATATATACTGTTGTTCTCATGGTTCTGCTCATTTTGCTTTTATTCAGTTCACATAAGTCTTTCTAGGTTTTTCTAAACTCATCCTGTTCACCATTTCTTATGGTGCAATAATAGTCCATTACAAATAGATTCCATAACTTGTTCAGTCATTCTCCAATTGATGGACACCCCTCAATTTCCAATTCTTTACCGCTACAAAAAGAACTCCTAAGATATTTTATACAAGTATGTATTTTACCCAATCTCATATCATTTTGGGATATAAAGCCAATAGTGGCATTGGTGTGTCAAAGGTTATGCACATTTTTTGGCCCTTGAGATGTGATTCCCTATTGTCTGCCAGAATGGTCACATCAGTTCACAGTTCTATCAGCAGTGTAATACGGTTCTTATTTTCCTACATCCCCTCTAAAATGTAACATATCCCTTTTTGGTCATATTAGCCAATCTTATAGGTTGTGATACAGGATTATTAACATTGCCATGTTGGCTTGGGGAAACCTGTCAGTTGCCCTGGTTGGAATGTTGACCATGTCATGAGCCACAGGGCAAGCACCAACTGCCAGTTGGGCCAAGGGTATATAAAGCCCTAGAGACCCAGGGCTGGATTCTGTTCTTACCTGACTTCTCCCCTCACTTCTCATTTACCCCATAACCCCTGGGGCCCTGGGTGGTGGGAGCAGGAATGTGGGTACTTGTTAGGCCTAGAATAGGGTTAAACCAATTCTACAGAACAACTTATCAATACTATCAGCACTACTGGCAAACCTTTAGTCAAAGATCAACTTTATTTATACAGAGACCACATCACTCTGACCCAGGGAGAGCATCGAGACAAGACCTATTAGTATCTTGAGTCAGATAAATCTTTCACCCTTAGTTCTCAGTACTTCCTAACCCTCTTTCCACTGCCTTATTCCCTATACTCCTATTATCAACAAACCCCTTAGCCTTAACCTGAAAATTTCCTGGTTATTGCCTACTATCTAAAGCCACACAGAGACAGCCAACAAGAAAGGTTCTGATCAGTTTCAGCAGGAATAAACTCCATTGCTGTAAGGACAGGAAATCCAATATTCACTTCCTGTCAACTTATGATACAGCAATAGGAGGCTACTTCCTCAGCAGGAAAGGGGCTGGAAATTAGACATCTTAAAGGAGCCTGGTGTCTAACTGTGAGAGTTTCACTTAACACTCCATTTACCTGGGTTGGCATTGTTACATTTATAATCAGTTTCGAACTCATCCAGGGACAGCCCATACCATCGTTTCTTCAGCTAGTACCTTCTTCCTTCTAGTGTTATTACTAGCATTAAAGTCCTTAGACCTACTCATTACAAGGTGTAAGGTGGTATTTCAGAATTGTTTTAATTTGCATTTCTCTAATCAGTAGTGATTTTGAGCATTTTTTCATATGACTACAGATAGCTTTAATTTCTTCAGAAAATTACCTATTTGCATCATCTGGCTATATATTAATTTTAATAACTCATTTTTATAAATCTGACATTTCTATATATATTTGAAAAATGAGTCCTTTCTCGAATAATAACCTATATAAATTTATATTATTTAATTTTCTATTTTAATTTTAGGAAAATGTATTTGCCTAGATTATCTCTTTTAATTAAGTTTAATTTTGCTTTTGCTTTGCCTGTGATTATGATTGCTAACTTTTGCTCTTTTTCTTTTAAATTTCAACTGACTGGAGCAGAGTAGATTATTCCAGTCCTTTATTTTAACTCTGTATGCGTGTTTCTATTTCCAGTAAATATCTGACAAATAACAAATATATTGGATTCTGATTTCTAATCCTTTCTGTAATTCACTTCCATTTTATGGATTAGCTCATCCCATTCACATTTAGTTATATATTACTAATTCTTTGTTTCTTTTTTAGCTTGTTTTCTTCTGATTATCCTTCTCTCTTTTTATCTTATTTCTCCTCTAAAATTTGTTTTTTTATCATTATATTGTGTAATCTGCCCTCCTTTTTATTATCCCTTCTCATATTTCTTATCCTTTTCCCCTTGTATTTCCCTATTAAGTGAGATCGAATTCTATTCCCATATGGGAGTATTTATATACATATATGTAGATGTGTGCATATATTTATGTATTTATTTGCATTGATTTCAATAAGAGTTTGATTTAAACATTTCCCCTCCACAAGAAAAGAATTTCCTTGTGCATCTCTTTTATATGAGTAAATTTCCCCCTATTTTACCTCTCCCTTCATCCTTTCCCCACTGTATCCCTTTTTCTCACTCTTTTATTTCTTGGGAAAGAGATCATTTCAAAACCAGAAACTCACACTAATTCCCTCCATCTATGTGTACTCCTTCAAACTGTCCTAATAATGATAAAGTTCTTAGGAGTGACACGTCATCTTTCCATATAGGAATATAAACAATTTAACATTATTGAGGCCTCTTTCATATTTATATTTTTCATGCTTCTCTTAATTCTATTTCAATGTCAAATTTTCTCTCTAGTTCTGTTCTTTTCACCAGGAATGACTAAAATTCCTCTATTTCAATATTTATTTCATTAAATATTCCTCCATTACATGCTTCCCTCTTCCCAATACCAGTCATTCCTTTGTGCTTCTAAATCACATAATAATCTTTCCAGTATCATGAATTGAATATTTCTGGGCTTTCATTTAAAGGGGAAGATAAAGAAAGCTAGGGCAACCTTGTGTGTGGTCAGAGAAGTAAAGAGCTTGTCTATGTGATATATATCCTGGAAAGGTACTCTACTTATTGATTCTCACCTAACCATCTTCTCACCTTCTCAATTCTTAGTGCTACTTCTCTACAGTGACTTTGTATCTATTTGGCATTTGAGGCAGCATGAAGCAGTGGATAGAATGTTAGGCTGTATGTCAATATTTGAATCTTATCTCAATCTTATCTCTTATCTTCTAGCTTTTTGACTCTGGACAAGGCCTTTAAACTATCTGAATGTCAGTTTCCTTATCTATACATAGAGGGTGACTGGGCTTAATGATCTAAAAGGTTCCTTCTAGTTTTGATTCTCTGATCCCACATAATATTTATTTGGATTTCTGTGTGCTCATTGTTCATTCTAACATACAAACTCTCTCTCTCTGTCTCTCTCTCTCTCTGTCTCTCTCTCTCTGTCTCTGTCTCTCTCTCTCTCTCTCTCTCTCTCTCTCTCTCTCTCTCACAAAGACACACACACACACACACACACAACACAATAAATTGTTTAAGAGTATGAAATGTTTTTGTGTGTTTTTCCATCTCTAGGATTTAGAACAGAGCCCTTCATAAAAGAGGAGTTTAATAAATTGTTGCTGAATTGGATTACATTGAATGCCTCAAATCCATTTAATAAGGTCTAAAGCTTGTCACGCTACAGTGAGAGTTAAGGTTTAGTATAGTTGAAAGAAGTAATACATTGACAGGTATGCATAATAAGTTCTAAGAGCATTTGTTCTTAGCCCTTAGTCATTAGGATAATATATCAGATTTGCTGGGGAAGAGGAACTGTAGGCAAGAAGAGAGAAGGAAGAATATACAAAATCCCTGAAAAACTTAATAGGAGATGGGCATTGCAGAAAAGAAAAAAAAATAAAGAGACTTCAGACATTATAAGTAAAACAATAAGAAGCTATCTGTATGTGTGCATATGTCCATACATGCATGTACACATACATGCATATATAAATATATGTGTTCATATTTCCTAAAGGCATTTTTTGCTTGATAGCTAAGTTCCACAGGAAACAGCTAGGTTTAATGGAGATTTTTGACTTGGAAGTCACAGCACCTGAGTTTTAATTTTAACCATTAACAAGGTATGTGGAAAAGAAATCATCATCCCTGGTCTCGATCTTTTCATCTATATAAAAAAGGTTACATTATATTTGACTTTGACAAGTCATCAGTTCTTACATTAGAGGTGGAGAGAAGGCACGATTCTATGGAGGAAGATAATTTGAATTCAACTCTCCTTAAAGTAAGCAGGTTTCTTATTCTGAAACCACAAAGAGCAAATTCAGAGATGCCATTCCTGGTTCCAATTTACCATGAGGGAACTTTTGATAACTGTTTTCATACATGTGATTATATCATATTGAAAGAATATTGCATTTTGACAAGATGTGGAAAACTCTGAGTGAGCCATTGTTTCTTTCACCCTCCATGACAGGAGCAAGGCTTTGGTTAAGAGAAAAGATAGCATGAGCTCTTGAGGGAGACACTGTACTGTGATGAATAGGGCATTTTGTCTCTAGAGTACCTGGAGAGATGAGGGACGGGAGGAGAATGATAATGAACTGCAGTGTTCTCTTGTGCCTAATCATTTTCCCAACACTTCCCACCTGGAAGATGGTACCAACTAGATGAGCTTATTCCTGGGCCGCATGACAAACTTTTCTAGGGTATAGACTTCAAAATAAGTTTGACTAATTTTAGAAGTCATCTGAAGAACTTGAGAAGTCTAGAGGATCTGGGTCCCATGAGAAGATGAGATGTTTAATGACACTGGTAAGACCAAGTTGTTAGCAAAGGAAAGTTGAACATCAAAGCAAGTAGCTTCTGACAAAATAATTGCTTAATCCTGGACAATATCAACATAAGATGAAGTGCAAATAGACTGATGGATTATCTTCCCAACGTATTTTTAAATTACAATTTTAAGTTTATTGTGGCTAAATATGTTTGTGAATATTTTATATTTAACATTCTTTGTAAATATGAACAAATTACTTGTCTCATACCTAATTTATATTGTATATGGAATACCTTTCTTGTTCTTTCTCTTTTGAGAAGACTTATACATGAGTAAAATTGTCACTAAGGTATAAGGATGGGCAATTTAATGAGCAGGAAAGAACATGAAGTTTAGACTTCCTCTTCATTAGAGGCCTGACTCCCGAGAACTGAAACAGGATCAATGCCTACACCTGGGTACAACATGGTAAATAGTTTCAGTATCCTAATACCTTTATACTCACTCATTTACCCAAGATTAGAATAGTGCACCTATATCAGTTAGAAAATTTGGAGCTTCTCCCAAATAATTTATACATTTTATGTCAATTATAAATACATATGTGTTATGAAGCATATACTATCACTTATTTTAGGGAGAGTTAGATTCAACCTATATTCCTCTCCACAATAATTGTTTGATCTCACACTTATCAGTATCATGTAACAGGCTAACCCCAAGCCCCAGCAAACTTTAAGTAAGTAACATGTATAAAGTTAACATTTACAAATTAGTTTATATGTATAATTATAATTTCATTTGACCTTCAGGGAAAAAAAACATTATAGTACTACAGGAATTATTAACCTCTTTTTTTCTTAAGAATAGATGGAAGCTTAAATTAAATTCTGTGCTGCTGATCACATGCCAAAAGTGTCAAAGTTAAATTATATTGGAACATCTCTTATTTCTCTAAGTCGACAGTTTCCCCATAAAATACCATTTTCTTATCATTGAACATATCTTAGTATAAATGTAAGCCATCTGTCATATGTCTTCTTTTTTTCCCCCAGAATCTTCAAACTATTATGTTTGTACAACTTCATTCCTTTCAAAAGGGAAAGAACAACCCTTCAGGCAACCATTGTGATCATTCATTCACAGGAACAAAGTGGGGCATTAGTCATTATAGATCCGAATCTCCATTTCCCAAAGATTTCTTTCATTTAAAAAAAAAGATTATTCCCAAAGCTACGTTTAACAGAAAAAATGGAAAAACAAATAAATCTATTTACCCTCATATCACAATGCACTCTCTTTGAATCAGTTCCTCCATTCTAAATAGCTATGTCCTGAATGTGAGCTGAGACACATATTATCACATTAACTTAATTTATACCTCTCTCTGTATCTCCTCCAAACAGGCAGGTTTGAGAAAAAAAAAGTTTGGATTTATGCTTTTATGATTACAGTGCAGTTCATACTTTACCTATTTGATCTTCTCAGAAACCTGACAAAATAGAATGTAATTATCATTGTCATTTAACAGATAAGGAAAGCTGATAAGTGGCAAAGTGACTTGTCAAAAATAAATTACCTAATAAGAGATTTAAACATATAATTCTTATTGATGTCTACTACTTTTCCCATATTCTATATGAACTCCAACTGCATATAATAATGTCAAATGAGATATTTTAAAAGTGCTTATTATATTATCTATCATATAATAGGTAATTAATAAATTCCTTCCTTCCTTCCTTCCTTCCTTCCTTCCTTCCTTCCTTCCTTCCTTCCTTCCTTCCTTCCTTCCTTCCTTCCTTCCTTCCTTCTTTTGTTCCCAGGGACCATATTATGAAAGTTTTTAAATTAAAGATAAAAGTTTATTCTTGGCGGAATAAAGAATAGAAAAGCACTATATATTATGATAAGACATAAAGGGGTGGTTTTTGAACATTAAATATTCATAGGATGGGATGCAAAGAGTAAAGGCTAGAAGGAAGAAAAGTAAAGAAATAATAGAAGGAAGATAGATTTATCAATATTTTAAAGGTAGATCTATTTCATCCATCTGAAATCAACAAGTAAACTATCCTTATTTAAAACAACCTCAGTAAGAACAGAAATAGGAAAAGGAAACAAATTGCCACAGCTAATACACACAGTAAAAACAACTGAAAACCAGCTTAAAAGGCTATGGTTGCTAGTATTTCTCTCTTCCAAACCTGTTTCCAGTCCCCAAAAGAAAATTCCTGATGTGTGTGTGTGTGTGTGGGGGGGTATGTGTGTGTGTGTGTATTCTGTGTTCCTGATAGTGGTACAATTTTAGACACTCACTCTTAGCTGTAAGCTTTGACAATATCCCAGAAAAAGGCTGATATTCCATTTCTCCTAAAATTGTCAGCAACAATTGGACAGTTCTGGGGCTTTTTATGATTGCCCTAGTTTTATACACTTACTTTTGCAATTAATCTTTTGTTATTGCTTTGAGGGAAGTGGAGGGTAGGCATACCAAAATGTGTTGCGATTCATGATTCAAACTTTTCTCTTGAGGGGAAGGAAGGAAGGAAGGAAGGAAGGAAGGAAGGAAGGAAGGAAGGAAGGAAGGAAGGAAGGAAG
>NC_058132.1:394321805-394351246 GCF_016433145.1 Gracilinanus agilis | reverse complement strand
GCTAAAATGAAAGAAGGGGAGAGTAATGAATGCTGGAGGGGATGTGGCAAAATTGGGACATTAATGCATTGCTGGTGGAGTTGTGAACTAATCCAACCATTCTGGCTGGCAATTAGGAACTATGCTCAAAGGGCTATAAAAGAATGCCTGCCCTTTGACCCAGCCATACCATTGCTGGGTTTGTACCCCAAAGAGATCATAGATAAACAGACTTGTACGAAAATATTTATAGCTGTGCTTTTTGTGGTGGCAACAAATTTGAAAAGGAGGGTATGTCCTTCAATTGGGGAATGGCTGAACAAATTGTGGTATATGCTGGTGATGGAATACTATTATGCTCAAAGGAATAATAAACTAGAGGAATTCCAGGTGAACTGGAAAGACCTCCAGGAACTGATACAGAGCAAAAGGAGCAGATCCAGAAGAACACTGTACACAGAGACTGATATACTATGGTAAAATCAAATGTAATGGACTTCTGTACCGGCAGCAATGCAATGACACAGAACAGTTCTGAGGGATTTATGGTAAAGAACGCTACCCACATTCAGAGGAATGACTGCAGGAGAAGAAACATATAAGAAAAACAATTGCTTGAACACATGGGTTGAGGTGCACATGATTGAGGGTGTGGACTCGAAACTACCACACCAATGCAACTAACAACAATTTGGAAATAGGTCTTGATCAATGACACATGTTAAAACCAGAAGAAATGTGCAGAGGCCATGAGTGGGGAGAGTGTGTGGGGGGTGAAGGGGAAAGTAGGAGCATGAATTATGTAACCACGTTAAAAATGAATAATAATAAATGTTTTTAAAAATTATCCTTTTAGCAAGAGAATACATTTATTTAACACCAAAGAGATCACATCATTCTGACCCAGGGATGTCTGTCCTGGGTCAGCTGAGGAGCATACAGGAAAGACCTTTCTGCATTTTAAACCTAAGACTGAGAAGTTAACTATCCTTTAGTTCTTAGTTTTGCCTAACCCTCTTTCCAATCCCTTTTCACCTAAATCACATTATCAGTAAACCCCTTAGCTTTAAATCTAAGAACATGTTGTTATTGCCTACCTTTGTGGGAAGCCATTAAGAGAAATTAGAATCTCGAATAGATATTTTTATCTGGACCCCATCAAAAGGTCAACACAGCCTGGCAGAGCCCTGTGTTGAACCCACTACTTTCATTAGGGTAAGACTGGATTGGATTAACTAAGATAAAAATCTGAGATTCTTCTTTTGACTCTTTTTCATAATTCACACCTTTTCTTAAAAAAGCAATGTAGTCTTACTGAAAAAGCTTTGAGCTCTCAGCAAACCAGCAGTAAAGAGGTTAACATTCTGCCCCTTTGGTCAGGAATGCAGCTGCTTGGTAAAGCCAAGGTCCAACCTTAGCAGGGACACTTTGCCCAGATTTAGAATAAACTAATGGGTCTCACAAAAGTTGTTTAAGACCATTAAGGCCGAAGAATTCAGGGGCCTTCTGTCCTACCAAAATGTTCCCAGACTTTGCTTGGTCATAACAAATATAGCTGATAGTTTAGCATAGGTTTTATTTACACCTCAAAACTTCTAAGGCTTTTGTTTTTTGTCTATGGTAAAAATACAGCTTTGTAGTTGTGGGAAACTTTCCTTGTACTTTTGGCTGAAAGGGATCTTTAACTTCATATATAATAAACTAGTGACTCCATTGTACCTCAGAGTACTTTGAGCTAACAAGCTGTGCTTCCAATCTTTTCTGTTCTTTACATCCAATGACCACCCTAGGCCACTCAGAAATTCTCTGGTTTATAGAGCAGGACCTCTATATACATTCATCTAAGGCCAAGCAGGGACAGCTACCTGAACATTCTGAAGTGCTACAGGCAGGGATAATCTGCATTACTGTTAAACAGGAAGTACCATATTTCCCTTCCTATCTGATTCCTACATACACCAATAGGATTCACTTCCTTATCATGACAGGAACTGTAGAATATTCAACTTAAAGGAGCTTGGTGCCTAGCAAGAGAGAGTTTCTCCTATCTCTCTGCTAGCCTGGGTGCTGGATCCTTGATACATTTACATTCAGCATCTCAAGCCTATAACCCCTGGTACTGGCCCATAACTTTCTCTTTATAACTAGCCTCCTTATTATTATTATAGCTATTATATTATATATATTATTATAGCTATTATAGCTTTTCATTACACTGGGGATTTACAATAAAGCCTTATATAACTTAACCAAGGTACTTCTAGGGTTAAGAACAGACAAGAAGCAGGAAACAATAATTTATTAAAGTAAAGAAGTTAGGGAGATAAGTAAATAGGTAATACAAAATACAGGGATTTCCTTAACTGGGGTTAACTATGGATCAGAAACAAGGGAAATGGATCTCTACTCTAAACCCTAACAATAACTATATCCAAGCAGGGTAGGTCTCACTCCTTGGGTCCTTGTCCCTTCAGCAGTGGTCTCAGTTGTCCTGAGGTCCCAGATGAAAACCAGCCAGTAATTCCCAAAGGGTCTCCAAACAAGAGCTGTCCACACTCAGAAGTCTACCTTCCAAGCTGCAAACCAAGCTCCAGGTCACACAGTAGATGGGATGGTCCTTGAGGAGTACAAAACACCTGCTTCCTCTCTAGTGGCAGCAACCAACAGACTCAGACCCTTGAGTCTCACCTGCAGAATTCCAAGGCTCCCAGAATGCTCTACTCATCCATCCATATCTAGAAGAGTACACACACACACACACACACACACACACACAGTATAGATATATTTTGGCTGCTAGGAGAGACTTCTCGTCCTGATGTCAGGAACATTGAGTTTCCTAAGTTCAAATCCAACTTCAGTTGTGTGAATCTGAGCAAGTCATTTGAATTTGTCCCTCTCAGTTTCTCCTTTGTAAAATTATCTGGAGAAGGAAATGGAAAATCATTCAAGCATCTTTGCCAAGAAAATGCTAAATGGGGTCATGAAGAGTCAGACATAAGTGAAACAATTAAACAAGAACATATCTACACATATGTGTATATAAAACTACTAATATTATATTACTAATATTATAATTCATTGTTATTACAGTATTATAACTCACTAATATTAGGATTACATTATAACCCACTAACATCATACATTCCACTAATTCTATACTATGAATGTTTCAACAAAAAGGGCCTATTCTTTTGAAGATTCATATTTACCCCAGTATTTTGTTATGCACTACATCTTGCTGATGACAAGTGCTGGGAAAATTTAGAAATCACTGTGACTCTCAGAGAATGGGCAGCCTTATATTCTGCTTCTCTTATCCTAGTGACAATTTCATTAGTCTAATAGTTATGGCCAGAGTAGATTTATCCAATCAAAATATCTCTGAGCCCTAACATTGTAGAAATGTCCCACTCCTTTCTGAATTGTCTTAGTATTTCTCCTGGAACTTGAATAGAAATTATGCTCCTTGTATTCTCCTCAAATTATTACTTAGACAGACTAATTGTTCTATGACATTCTTCAAGGATAGGACTCTTATTTTTCAACGTGATGTTATGTAATCTGAAATCCTAATCAAAACTCATGTTGAATAAATCTTAATGTATTCCCAGGAACAAGAACAACATCCTTTCCCAAATTTCCTATTCTCCCAGTAGCATATGAGTATGCTAATAGTCACAGAAGAAATTCCTCAAAAGGAGAGATTCTTCTCTTGATCTGGTGGGCTGAGGCAAGCTAGTAGCTTAGTAGCAGCAAAAGCTGAAACCACATGAACTATCCTTCCAAACCAATCTTTAAAAACAGCCTCAAAATGATATCCAATGAAGAAAAGAGTTCAATGAATATTAGAATGAACCAAATGGAAAAGGAGGATCAAAAGCTCATTGAAAAATTCAGGTTTTAAAAATTAGAATTGGATAAACAAAAGCTAATGACTTCATAAGACATCAAGAAACATTAAAATAAACTCAAAAGAATGAAAAACTGGAAGAAAATAGGAAATATTTCATTGAAAAACCAACTGACCTGAAAAATCTATTCAAAAGAGAAAATTTAAAGATGATTTGACTAGCTGGAATTTGTGACCAAAAAAAAAATAAAACAAAAGTCTGGATATCATATTACAAGAAGTTATCTCTGATATTCTTAAACAAGACGGTAAAATAGAAATTGAAAGAATCCAGAGTTCACCTCCCACAAAAAATCTAATTACAACTCATTGGAAAGTTATAGCCAAGTTCAAGAGCTCCCAGTCCAAATAGAAAATACTGAAAGTAGTCAGAAAAAAAAATGATTCAAATATCATTGAGCCCTCATCAGGATTACTCAGGATCTTGTAGCTTCCATATTGAAGAACCAATAGACCTCAAATATGATATTCTGGAAGGCAGGGGAACGGGGTTTACAGCAAAGAATAACCTACCCATAAAAACAGACTATATTCTTTCAGGGAAAAATATGACCATTTAAGAAAATACAAGATTTTCAAGAATTCTTGAAGAAAAGATGAGATTTAAACTGAAAACTTGATGTACAAGTATAAAATACAAACGAACCACAAACAGATTAATTAGAAAGAGAAAAAATAAGTGCTTCAATAAGATCAAATTGTTTATATTCCCATATGGAAAGATGATATCCTTAATTCTTAAAAATTATTATCACTATCATAATAGTTAGAAGTATACATAGACAGAGGGTATGGTAATAAGCTATTTAGGATGTTATATTAAAAATATAAAAAGAAGATTTTACTAAGAGAAATGAGAAAAGTAAAATGGGGTAAATTATACGACATAAAGAGTTGTAGGGTGGGGCTATTACAGTGGAGAGGAGAATGAGGGTGGTGATGGATTGTAATGCTTAAACTTTACACTTATTGGAATTGACTCGAAAGGGAAGAACAGTCAGATTCACTGGGATATAGAATCCTACCTTACCCTAAAGAGTAGAAGGAAAATATGAAAGGGTGTGGTGGGGATGGTAATATAAGAGAGTGTAAAGTTGGGGGGGGGTGATTAAAAGACCTTAGAGAAAAGTAGGAGATAATAAGAAGGGTGATGGTGAAAAGGGGAGTAATATAAGGGAGAGGGAAGGGGAGTGACTAAAACAAAAACACTGGTGGAGAGGGAAAGTGTGAAAGGAGAAAGGGCAGGATTAAAAGAAGAAATCAAGATGGAGTAGAATACACAGATGGTAAAGAACTTACCCATAAAATGGAAGTAGATAGCAGAATGGATTAAAAACCAACTACCATATATTGTTTACAAGAAACACATTTGAGGCAGGTAGACACACACAGGGTAAAAGTAAGAGGCTGGAGTAGAATTTATTGGGCATCAACAGAGGAAAAAAAGGCAGGACTAGCAATCATGATCTCAGGTAAATCTAAAGCAAAAATAAATTTGATTAAAAGAGATAAGGAAGATAATTACATCTTGATAAAAGGTAGTATAGAAAATTAAGAAATATTAGCACTCAACATATGTGTCATCTTGAGTTCTGAAAATGCCAAGTTTGCCCCTCTCTCATGAGACTTGCAAGTCCCAAACTGACCTTGTCTTAGACTGAACAAGGGATCACCAAGCATCCATTAAGTGTCCTTAATACGAGTGATAGAAATGCTCAAATCCTCAATTTCCCTTTTTGTCTTATGTTTCCCTCTTTGTATCAGAGATCCATTCCCAAGAAGACCAAAACTGTGCAGGAACCATCCTTTTTGTATCCATTGTAAGTTAGGCCACTCCCTGATAACCTAGCCTCTAGCTAGAGCCCCTTTCCCAAGCCTACTGGTAACCAGTCAGTGTATGTTCACTGTACTATATTCCCCAAAAGATATATAAGTCCTCAAGTTCTATTATACTTTGGAGAATCATCTTTGGCAGTGAGTCTCTCAGAGACACTGTCCCCAGTGCCCCAAAGTTTTGACTCTGTGTGGATTTAGTGTTTGGCTCTGTGTAGTGGCCTAATATTAAGGACTTGTCTCTTTTCTGACTAAAGATTTGGTTTTGTAACTAATTTAGTAGTTCTCCGTTTTTCCAAGTTAACATAGGAAATGTCAACTTACACAGCATCAGATGATACAACATCCAGACTTTTAAAGCAGAAACTGAAGTACCTTCAGGAGGAAATAAATAGTAAAGCTATTCTAGTAGGGGACCTAAACCTTCTCCTACCAAGATAAAGCTCAACAAAATATCAATAAGAAAGAAGTAAAGGAAGTGAATGAAATTTTAGAAAAGTTAGAGTTAATACATATTTGGAGAAAATTGAATAGGCATAAAAAGGAATATGCCTTCTTTTAAGTAGCACCTGGCACATTTACAAAGATTGATCACATACTAAGGGATAACAAATTCGCAACAAAATGCACAAAAGAAGGAATAATAAATGTAAACTTTTCCGATCATAATTCAATAAAAATTGTAATCAATAAGGTTCCATAGAGAAATAAATTTTAAAAAATGATTGGAAATTAATTAATCTAATTCTTCAGAACTAGTGGATCAAAAAACAAGTTGCAGAAACAATCACTGATTTCACTGAAGATAATGACAATAAGGACACAACATATAAAAATTTGTTGGATACATTCAAAACAATACTCCGGGGAAAACTTATATTCCTGAGTGCTTTTATCAATAAAATAGAGAAAAAGCAGATCAATGTATGGGGCATACATGTTAAAAAAGGAACAACAAAAACAAAACCTAGAAAAAGAGAAATTAAATTGGTAATTCTAAAAATCAAAGGATAAATTAATAAAATTGAAAGTAAAAGAACTGTTCACCTAATATATAAGACAAGTAGCTGGTGTTATGGATAAAAAAGGATACAGTACACTAAAGTTTGGGGGGTGCTCTCCTTCCCTTGCTGAGTGATGGAGGGGTAAAAGGTGATTGAGGTGTTAGGAGATGAAAGAAAGGGATGGATGGGTTTAGGGAGGAAGGGACAATGCTGTATTAGGATGGTAAGGATACAGGGTGAGGTATTCGGAGAGGCAGCTGACACAGACTAGACACCCAGGCTAGAGATAGAGGATATTGGGGTAATAGGCTGAACCCTTGCAGGCAGGAAAGGTAATTTTACAGACACAAGGAATAGGGCCAGTCAGAAGTGATTTGAATCTGACTTGAGGGCTTTCCTATCAGTTTCTCAAGTCCTCAAAGGAGGAACCACAAGGTTCCTCCCTGTCAATGAAACTGAAGGGATTCAGGAGGAAGTGTTGGGTAACTACTTCCTCCCAAGATGGATGCCTCCAGTTTCCCTCAAGAAATAAAAGAGAATTATTCCTTCCCTTTCACTCTTGCCTAATTCTTCAACACAAAGTTTCTCCAGAGGGTTTGATTAGGTAACCAAGGGTTTATTAATGTTTCAGGATTGGTCTGGAAGGAGAGAGGGGTTGCGGTTTCCTGACAACTGAAAGGGAGAAACTCAAGATGGAGGAGGGTCTCAGGAATGGGTTAGACTGAGAGAGAACCTGCTCTCTCAGCCTGGGAAGATTTGGCTGCTTTAAGGTAGAGAGTATACTACAGGGATAGTTTGAATTCAAGGATATCCTACTTGCCTATTGTGGAAAACTAAACCCAAAAAGTCTTTCACTAAAAACCCAAAAGCCAACCTGCCTCCCAGAGCCTCAGGAAAACAGGGAAATAATATGGAGAAGGTCAGGGAGAGGTCCAGAGAAATTAGCTAGGCACAAATTGTCCAGAGAGAAGCACAGGTCAAAAGCAAAAATGAAAAGCCAAGCAGAGCTCTGGTTAGTCCGTCTGCTCTGTTCAAGCCTCAGGGACCAACTGAACTTTCAGAATTCTAAGGCTTCTAACTGACAGAAGTTTTTAGCTGGCTCCCAACAAGAGCAAAAACCTCTCTTGCATCTTTTGCATTACACTGGTCATATGGAGGGGAAAAAAACAAACAAAATAGAGTATTGAGTAATTTGATTAAATAAAAAGATAGTCAAATTACCAGTGTCAAAAATGAAAAAGGGGAGTTCAATGAAGAGGAAATTAATGCATTATTAGGAACTATTTTGCCCAATTATATAACAATAAATATTATAACCTAGGTAAAATGGATGAATACTTATGAAAATATAAATTGCCTAGATTAATGAGATTAATTTTTATTATTAGATTAATTAGAGATTAATTTTAGATTAGTAGATGAATAAGATTAATTAGATTAATAAGAGATGATTAATAAGAGATTAATAAGAGAGGAAATTAAATGCTTCAATAATCCCATTTCAGAAAAAGGAATTGAAAAAGCCATCAATGAACTCCCCACTCCAAAAAAAAAGTCGGATTCACAATTGATTTCTATCAATAATTTAAAGAACGATTAATGCCAATACTATAGAAATTATTTTGCAAAATAATCAAAGGAGTCCTCCCAAGTTCTTTTCATGACACAAATATGGTGCTGATACCTAAGCCAGAAATACAAAAATCAGAGAAAGGACATTACAGACCAATATAGATCATTAAAGAATGAACACTAATGAAAATATAAGCAAAGAGACTATAGTAATTTATCACAAAGATATGGCCATGTGGGATTTATACCAGGAATGCAAAGCTGGTTTAACATTAAGAAAACCATCAGCATAATTGCCCAAATCAATAATCAAACTAATAGAAATTACATGATTATCTCAATGGATACAGAAACAGCCTTTGACAAAATAAACATAGTATGGATTCTAAGATAGAAGTCAAGGGCTAAAAATAAATAAATAAACCCACATAAATCACCAGCATTTCCAAGTATTTCCAACAAAAATTAGCATCAGGGGTTAGAAAGAAAAACTCTATTTAAAAATCACTCCAGACAATATAAAATATTTGGGAACCTGTTTGCCAAGACAAAAAACAGGAATCATGAACACAATTACAAAGCACTTTTCACACAAATAAAATCAGATCTAAAAAATTGGAAAAACAATGATTGCTAATGGGTAGGTTGAGCTCATATAATAAAAATGACAATCCTACCTAAATAAATTTACTTATTCAGTGTCAAAGCTATCAAACTACCAAAAAAAAACCACTATAGAACTAGAACTAGAAAAAGTAAGAAAATTCATATGGAAGAACAAAATGTTTTAGAATATCAAGACAAGTAATAAAAAAATAGGTGAAGGATGATGGCCTAACAATACCAAATCTTAAACTGTACTATAAAGCAGTAATCCTCAAAATAAGCCAGTACTAGCTAAGAAATAGAAGGGTGTATCAATCTAAGAAACTAGGGTCATGTTGGTGAACCTATGAAAAGCAAGTCTGGAGAGGGCTGCTTCTTTTTCCCTCTCCACATGTTCCTGAGAACATTCCTCAAATGACCTATGCCTCTGCTAAACAGCCTAATGGAAGTGCTTCCTCCCTCCCCTTTCTGGGTAAGAAGGAGGGGCTCACATGTAGCATGAGGGTTGCAATTTGGGCACTTGGTCTCTATCTCAGCCCTCATCATTTTTATAAACAACACCATCACAAGACTAGTGATAAATGACCTCAGCATCCTAGTGTTTGATAAATCCCCCCAAAAACAGATTTGGGGATAAAAACTCACTATTTGACAAAAACTGCTAGGAAAATTGGAAAACAGTATGGCAAAACTTAGGTTTAATTCAATATCTCATCTCCAGATAGTCTAATAAAGACGGCTTAGTTGATAAGAAGTAAGGACACTGAAGATCTTTTAGCTCATGCTTCCAACTCTGTCTCTGAGAGCATGGAGTTTATTATATATATTTCAAGACTCATTTCACACAAAAGAACACCCCCCAAAACTTCACAAATGTGCAGAAGTTACAAATTATGTCATATCAAAATATAAAAAATCTCATTTGACTTCAAAATAGTACATGGCTGGCCCATTATTGAAAGCTAAGTCTGGGAATACTTTCTCAAGGACGAACAGCCCCCACTGGAGGAGGTTTTGTCTAAATTTTGTTCATTATTGACCTTGATGTGTCTAGAAACAGATTCAGAGTCCAGAGAGCCTTTTGCTTAATTTCTGTCTTTAGTCTTAAAGAGAAATTGTTAACCTTTTAACTGCTGATTTGCTAGGAACTTAAAGCTTTTCAATAAGGAAAGGTATGGATCAGAAAAGGAGTCAAAAGAGGAGTCTCAGATTTTTATCTATTTGAGACTGTTTCTCTTATTGGCTTCCCACATATTTCCCCATTTTCTTTAAATTAAAATGATTTATTACAAGGAAAACTTTTAATAATGAAAGGAGTCATCAATTAGTTATAATCATCAGCTATAGCTCAATCTGATAGGATTTACAGATTAAACTGTTTATTTATGGCTCTCCACAATCTCATGCATGACAGTTATAGCAATTACTTCATATAATTCCAAGTTCAATTTGTTTTTCTCACTTATCTTTAAATATATATGACCACACACACACACACACACACACACACACACACAAAGTATATACTATTTCTACTTATATACATTTGAAAGTTAATAAAGTTTACTCTAGGAAAAATTTTATGTGTTCACATGTGTATTTTAAGAGAATGCAGTTATACATGCTCAATAGTTGTCAATATTTACTTGATTGTAGACATCTTAAACAAGATACAAAAGAATAATGATAAAAATTGACTTGTCTAAAAGTAATACTAACTACTGTAATTTGCATAAATTGTTTGATATTTAGATTTAATCACTGTGCAGCAGCATCATAATTCTTATGTCCATCATTAAGTATGCCACATTCATCAATGTATTTTCATTTGATTGCAACATTATGCTTTTCACACACACCTCCTCCTTCATCACTGTGGCAACATTAGAAGACTATGAATTCTCTTTATGTACCCAGGAGCAGTTGAGTACACAAAGCAGAAGCATATAGCAAACCACATGTGCTTTTACTAACTAGAATGTTTGGATTTATTTGGTCTTCAAGTTCCTGGGAAATTTCTACCTTTACTTTTTGTGTTTCTTTTTCCTGTGAATAAATGAGATCAGAGACCCAACAGACTTCTCTAGTCCAATATATGTAGCAGCAGTTAGGACAATGATAGAGGTCTTACAAAAGGCACCTATGCAGGTCAGTAAAGAGAGTAGTTTATTTACAATCTTCATTGCCAAAATTCCTATGTGGGAGATCACAGTTTGGAGTTTTTACAAAAGTAACAAAAGCAAAAAAATTATAAATGTGGAAGTTGTTTACATTAGCTAAATAAAATAGTTATAAGGAAATAAAAAGAGACATTCAATTATTTGAAGGATCAATAATCAGCACAGCTAACAGAAAAGGCAGTGTTTAGTCTAAGGAATTTGCTTCATTCTTGCTCTCTATTGGATAAAAGTCTTTTGCTCTACTTCAAAAATTCTCCCTTACTTTGCCCCATTTTTTCTTATTTCAGTTGTTTTTACATTGTCTTTTTAAAAAGGCAACTCCTTGAGAGATTAAATCATCTCTGTATTTGAACTAGGTGCTTTAGTTTTGCTCTCTCTTCTTAACATCACCACCAAGACTTACTCCTCTTCAACTATATCAACTAAAGCAGAATTTCTTGTTAAGAAGTTTCACTGCTATCTTCTTAAAACATAACTTTCTTGCTGTAGTTTCTTCAGCTCAAACTGATTTACTTTTCTCTCTACTCCCTTTGAAGAATAATGGCACATACAGCAATCAAAGATTTAGAACTGGAAGAGAACCCCAAAATGAATTATTCTACCCCTTTCAGTTTACAGATAAGAGTATTGAACATGTGACTCCATGAAGAATTCTGTAATGGCAAATGTTAAAGGACATATGCCATATATGTTCCCTGTTTAGTTCAAATTTTATAAAATTCCGATTTTTTGAATAGCCATAAAATAAGAGTTCCATGAATTCTAAGCTTTATGCTTTGTACTTGATAAGGTAGACAGGCAAGAATTATCTTCTCTTCATTTTCCCCTATTTGAGTTCTGCATAGATATGAAATTTTTATTTATATTCTCATGTGAACTCAGAGAAGGATTTTATAAGATTTAAAAACCCAACTCCTAATGGTTTTTGCAGATCCATTGTCTATATAGTGCTATGAATAAATGCTTATAAATTAGCTTATAAATTGGGTCTCTTTAGGTATATCTTTATAGACCAAGATTTATATTACTTACAAGTATGCTTTTTTATGAATTGTAAGTTAATAGGATATATTACATCCCACCTTAAAAGAACAGATCATTACAAGTCAAGGGAGAGTGGTTTATTTTAGCTGGAGAGAACTGTATGAATTCTAGACTATTTGAAGAATGAAAGTAAGAAAAACATTAAAGGAATCCATCCTCTCTGAATTCTGTAAACGAATTCAGTAGGTTATAGGGACTCTATCTCAACCAATAACAGCTTATGTTTTCAATTCACTGCTTATTCTTTATAGAAAAAAAATCTTCGTAACAAATTTCCCCTTGTTTCCCATTGATCTATAGCTTTTTCTATAATATTTTTGACTCCTGTTAAGTGAGGTCCAATATATTTTTCATAAAAGTCATCTAACTTTCTCTCTGTAGTCTACTTTTTCATATTTCATTTTAGTTACATTAATTCTATTATTTTTCACTTTTGACATCCATAACTCTATGATTCTTGTTCCCCTAACAAGAACCATCACCAGAGAAAAAATTTTAAAGTGTTTATGATCCTTTGTGGAAAGATGATATCTGTAACTCTTAAAAATTGTTATCACTGTCATAGTAGTTAGAAGAAGTATACATTGACAGAGGATGTGGTAGCAGGCTGTTTAGGATATTGTGTATGAAAAAGAACTAGGAGTGAAAAAGAGGTTTGTGCTAAGAGAAATGGAAAAAGAGAAGTAAAACTGGGTAAATTATATCCCATAAAGAGGCATAAAGGTGGGGTGGTAGATACTATTACAATAGAGGGGAGGATGAGAGTGGTGATGGGAAATACTTAAACCTTTCTTTGGAATTTGCTCAAAGAGGGATTCATTGAAGTAAAGAATCCTATATTACACTACAGGGAAGTAGAAGGGGAATAAGAAAGAGGTTGTGAGGAGGGGAGTAATATAAAGAAAAGGAGAAGTGATTAAAAGCAAAACACTGGTATGGAGGGAAAGAATGAAAGAAGAAAGGAAAGGATTAAAAGAAGAAATCAAGATGTAGGGGAATACAGAAATGTAATCATAACTATGAATTTAAATGGGATGAACTCACCCATAAAACAGATCGTAGAGTTGATTAAAAACCAGAATACTACTCTATGTTGCTTACAAAAAAACATATTTAGGAAGGTAGAAACACACACAGAGTAAAGATAAGAGGCTAGAGAAGAATCTATTGGGCTACAACTGAGAAAAAGAAGGTAGGACTAGTAATGATCTCAGACAAAGCTAAAGCAAAAATAGATTTGATTAAAAGAGATAAGGAAGATAATTACATCTTGATAAAAGGCAGTATAGACAATTAAGAAATTTCAGTACTTAATATATATGCACCAAATGGTATTGCAACCAGATTTTTAAACGAGAAACTAAAGCACCTTAATGAGGAAATAAATAGTAAAACTATGCTTGTAGGGGATCTCAACTTTCTCCTATCTAGAAAATTTTCAACAAAAACTAAATTAGAAAGAAGTAAGTGAATGAAATTTTAGAAAAGTTAGAGTTAATAGACATCTGGAGAAAACTGAATAGGCATAAAAATAAAAAGGAATATAATTTCTTTTCAGTAGCACCTGGCACATGTACAAAGATTGACCATCTACTAAGGGTATAACAAATTTGCAACAAAATGAGGAAAAGAAGATATAAAAATGCAACTTTTTCAGATCATAATGCAATAGTTATAATAGATAAGGTTCCATAAAGAGGCAATTTTTTAAAAAATTAATTAGAAACAAAGTAATCTAATTTTTCAAAACTGGGTGGGTCAAAGAACAAATCATAGAAACAATCAATGATTCCAACAAAGAGAATGACAATGAGAACATAATGTGTAAATGGAATTAACTCATCCTCATTCATCGTTTAGACTCTAGCCATCAGAAATAAAGTCACTCCACCCAACTTAGTGGGGAGGGGAGGTCAGTTACCCACATGTGACAATAAGTAACAAATAAAGAACAAGGGACTGCCCTTTGGGCAGTCCAAAACAGTGTTGAGGCTGCCATTTGTCCACTTGAAATTGAAGGTGGATGCAGGAAGTGACGAAAGATGCTATCTTTTAAATATGATGGTAACTTCCTGTGGAGGCAGTGGGTGCTTTGAACTTCGTATTGAAGGATCTCTGCTGAGACTTCAGATGGCGGCTTCCCTCTGAATTGTCATGTGGATAAGTTAGGCTGACTTCCTCTCTCGTCCCATGGCGTTTCTGGAGTCTATACCCTCAAGGAGGCTTCTCTTGCCTCTCTAATTGTAAAAGGCCTTGTGGCTAGTAGCCTTGTTTAATTAACCTCTGTGTTCCTCTAAATTCTCATGCGGTCTGGACCTCTGGTCTGGGCCAGAGTCTCTCTCTCTCTATTTCCCCACTTTCAACCTTCCTAATTGTAAATAAACTTCCATAAAAGCCATCCTGACTTGGGTCTTTTTTTTGGGGGGGGGGTCTATTTTAAATTTGGAATCAAGCTAATCAGATTCCTGGTGACCACACCTTAAATATATAGTTTCCCCTCTTACAACAACATATCAAAATTTGTGGGATATATCCAAAATAATATTCAGGGAAATTTTTATATTCCTGAGTGCTTATATATATGAAATAGAGAAAAAGCAGATAAATGAACTGGGCATGCAAATTAAAAAAAAAATTGAAAAAGAACAAATCAAAAATCCCCTGTTAAAGACTAAATTGGAATCTTAAAAATTAAAGAAATTAATACAATTGTAAGTGAAATAACTATTGATCTAATAAATAAGACTATGAGATGTTTATTCGAAAAAAACTAATAAAATAGAATATTGTTTAAATTGATTAAAAAACAAGAACCATCATCTACAACAAATAAGTATGATGAAGGAAAAACAAATCATCATACTGACCACATCCAAAAATAAGATTCCTCTGTACCCATAGTCCATCACATCTCTGCCAAGTGACATGCCCCACCATCATCCTCATAGGTTACAATGCATCATTATAATATAACTCCAAGACAATAAAGTGATTCAATTGATAAAGTGCCAGGCTTGGATTTGGAAGGTCCTATGTTCAAATCTAGCTTTAGACACTTCCTACTTGTGTGATCCTAGGCTACTTAACCCCAATTACCCAGCTCTTACCACTCTTCTGTCTTGGAACCAATATGTAATATTAATTCTAAGGTAGAAGGTAAGAGTTTAAAAATCTTTTCCAATTTGAAACATTATAAAACATCACCCCATATAAATAGAGAACTCCAAAGATTCAACAACAAAAAATCTAATAAAAATAATTAAGTTTAAAGATGCAGTATACAAAACAAAATGCAATTCATGTCATTAGAAATCCTACTAATCAACGACAAATTTCAATAGCAGAAGATAGATGAGGAAATTCCAATTTTAAAGAATTGTAGACAATATAAAATATCTAGGAGTATACTTACCAGAACAAATACAACAATTAATTATATGCACACAATAATAAAACGCTTTCCACTCAAATAAAATCAAGCCTAAACAATAAAACAATATTAATTGTTCATGGATAGGCTGAGTTGAGTGATTATAATCAAAATTACAATCCTACCTAAATTATTTACCAATTCAGTCTCTTATCAAACTACCCCAAAATTATTTCCTAGAACTAGAAAAAATGACAAAATTGATATGGGAAAACAAAGGCTGAAGAATATAAAAAAGCTAATGAATAAAAATACCAGACCTCAAACTACACTGTATAGCAATAATCATCAAAACAAACTGATACTGGCTAAGGAAATATATGATCAGTGGAAGAGGTAAGGAAAGTTAGTAGTTAATGACCATATGACAAACCCAAAGATCCTAAGGGTAAAGAACTCATTATCTGATATAAACTGATGGAAAATCTGCAAAAAAAAATGGCCAAAATTTGGCATAGACAAGCATCTCACACCATACACCAAGATAAAGTAAAAATAGATACTTGATCTAGAAATAAAGGATTCCATAAACAAATTAGATGAACACAGAAAATTTTAGTTTTCATGCTTGAATTGAAATTGATAATTTTGATTGCATTAAGCTGAAAAGTATTTGAACGAACAAACAAAAGAACCAAAGCAATCAAGATTAGAAGGGAAACAGCAAGTTGGGGGAAAATTTCTAGTAAGTGCCTTTGACAAAGGCCTCATTTCTCACATATATCAAGAACTTAGTCAAATTTATGGGAATACAAAACATTTTTCATTTAATAAGTGGTCAAAGGATGTGAATCAGTGTTTTCTTGGAAGAAAAAATTAAAGCTATAATCAGATGAGGAAATGTTTCAAACTACCATCAATTAAAGAAATAAAAATTAAAATATCTATGAGATACCACCTCAAAGCTATAAGAGTGGCTAATATAAACAAAAAGTAAAATTATAAATATTGGAGGAGATTTTGGAAAATTGGGACACTAATACTTTCTTGACAGAACCTGAGGAATTAATACAACCATTCTGGAAAATAATATAAAACCACTTCACAATGACCATAAAAGTATGCATACCCTATGACCTATCAATACCATTACTGGTTTTGTATTTCAATACAAACAGATAAGGGGTACGGACCTACTAGTAAAAAGACATACATATATATGTGTGTATATATATATGTGTATATATATATATATAAATGTATTTATATATTTTTTTTCCAACAGCTTTTTTGGTAGTGGCAAAGAATTAGAAATTGAGGGCATTTCCATCTGTTGGGGAATGGCTGAACAAGCTTTGCTATATAATGATAATGGGAAATTATTATGCAGTAAGAAATGATGACTAGGATGAGTTCAGGGGAAAAAAAAACCTGGAAAGACATATATGGAATGATGTAAAGTGAAGTGAGCAGAACTAAGAGAAAAAGGTATCACAGTAAGAATTACTGTATAATATTCAATATTAAAAGACTAAGCTATTCTCAGCAAAACAATTTAAAGTCAACTCCAAGAGACTCATGATGAAAAAAATATGCTATTTACAACTAACGAAGGAACTGTAGGAATTTCATTGCAGATCAAAATACACCACCCCCAGTTTATATCCTTCATGAGTTTTTTTTACTATATATGTGATATATGTCTTCAGACACTGCCTCAAGGAGGAGAGGTAGGAAGAGAGAGAGAAAATCAGAATTGCAAAATGTCAGAAAACAATTGTTGAAATTTGTTTCTATAAGTAATTGAAAAAAATTAAATTTAATAAAAATTCATTTAAAATGAGTGCAAATTCATAGGATTATTCTTTAAAATTTCAAAATGATTGCCACCTTCTGAGAAAATAACTCAGAATAGGTCCTGCAAAAGGAATAGACAAATGTGATGGGTTTTACAACAGTATAATTGACAGACTCTGACATCAACTGATCTGCAAAAGATGAAAAGGAGGCATCAAAAGTGAACCTAGTGTATTAAACTTTTTTGATTGAGAGAATAGTGAAGATTCAAAATTAGGAAAACGAAGACTAATTGATCAATTATCTATTTTATGCATAGTTTGATCCTACAATAGAAATATGATACCTTCTGCAGGAGGCTTTTCTAGACCCTGCCTCCAGTAGCAAATGCTTTCCCTTCCAAGTTTACCTTTCAGGTATTCTGCATATATCTTATATATACCTATTTATTCATGTTATATTTTTAATTAACTATTCCTTATTATTACTGCTACCTCATTAGAAGGTAATTTCCTTAAGAGGAGGACTATGTTGAATACTTGGGACATAATATGTCCTAATAATAGGTAATAGATTGATTGATATGAGAAAAGTCAAACATAGAGATTAACACTTTAACTATAATTCCTTTCAATTAAGCTAATTGATGCATTGTCTAGTATTAAAATTTATGCTAATAATTCAACACCTTCAATTCAATTTAGACATTTTAACAGAAACCAAGATAAAAATTAAAGTATTTAATTCAATTCAAAAAGCATGTTTTAGAAAGCATGAAACTGGGAGGAACATTTGCAAGATGCTGTTATATATACCTCATTTCTCAAGTACATAGAAAATTAAGTCAAATGTATAAAAATAACAGTAATTCCCAAACTGAGAATAGTGGAAAGGATATGAATAGGTAGTTTTCGGAAGTCATAGGTACTAATAATCACATAAAAATGTTTTTAAATCACTATTGATTAGGGAATACAAATTAAAACTTTGAGGTTCAAGTTCATACTTTTCAGATTAGATGATATGATATAAAAGGAAAATAACAAATTCTGGGGAAGATGTGGAAAAATTGGGACACTCAGGCACTATTGATTGAGTTGTGAAATGTTGTGGGGTACTAGAGGTGAACCCCTGGGGTTTGAGAAGAATATCTTTTGCAAGAATGCAAGACTCCAAAACTTGGCTTAAAAATAAAAGGAGAAATTTATTAATTTAGAAGGTAATGTTGAATCTGGCTAGGAGGACAGCATAAGTGGAACAGCAAGATGGGAAGTTGCTCTTTGGGAGGACAACATGGACTGAAAAGCTGTCCCCCAGACATCAGTCCTAGGGATTTTATACTCTTTATAGCAGTGGAGATGTGACTCTGTGCCATGGTGAAGATGTGACTCTAGTGTTTTAGGGGGTGGGGTTTGGTCATCTGACTGGGTCTGCCTAGACACATAGGTGGTGACCTTCATAGTTTAGGGGACAGATGGATGCCTGAGATACAGCCAGATGGTATCAAGGTGTAGTCTGCAGTTGCATCTCTCTGTCTATCTCAAATCTAAAGGACAGTCCAAGGATGATAATAATCTCAGGGTCTTATAGAAGTTATCAGATGTTGTTGGGTTAGGAGTCACAAGGACAGCAGGGAGCAAAGGAATTTCCCTGCTTATAGTTTGCCTGAGTTTTGGGGGCTATAATGCCCATCTCATGAGGTACTTCAACTTCCTGGAAAACAATTTGGAATTATACCTTATAGATCTATAAAATTTTGTGTGCTCTTTGACCTTTTACTACCACTACTAAATCTGCATTCCAAAGAGATCAAAGGAAAGGGAGAAAGTTCTATTTGTACAAAATACTCAAAGCACCTTTTTTTAAATGGTGGCAAAGAATGGGAAATTAATGAGATACCTATCAATTCACTAATGGTTGAATAATTTGTGGTATATGATTGTGTTGGAATACTATTGTGCTATAAGAAATGAAGAGCAGAATGGTTTCAGAAAATGTAGGAAGACATACTAACTCATGCAAAGTGAAGTGAGCACAACCAGAAATACCTTGGACACATAATAGCCATACTGTAATGGTGATTCCCTATAAATAACTTAGCTCTTCTTGAGTAAAACAATGATGCAAAACAATTCCAAAGGACCCAGGATGAAAAACAAACAAACAACTTTCCACTTCCAAAAAAGAGAAGTCATAACATTTGAGTGGTGCAGATTGAAGCATACTTTTTTTAAGTTTATTTTTCTTACCTTTAAAAAAAGTCTTGCCTCCACAGGGGGTGGGGAATGGTTTGGAAAGAGGGAGAATACAGAATTTAAAATTTAAAAACAAAGAATGTTAAGTGTAAGCATAGACTAAATTTACTACAAATAAGTCTGGAAATATAAAAACCAGAAAGAAATAACTGTTTTCCTCAAGTAGTCTACAACCTACTAGCTTATTATAGCAAATAATATTTAAAGAAAGCTAATGGGGGGCAGCTGGGTAGCTCAGTGGATTGAGAGTCAGCCTAGAGACGAGAGGTCCTAGGTTCAAATCTGGCCTCAGACACTTCCCAGCTGTGTGACCCTGGGCAAGTCACTTGACTCCCATTGTCCACCCTTACCACTCTTCCACCTATAAGTCAATACACAGAAATTAAGGGTTTAAGAAAAGAAAAAAAAAGAAAGCTAATGGTTTGAAACATGATGGGAACACTAAGATAATTTTTAAATTAAGTCCTTAGTTAAAAACTTGACTTTTTTAAAAGTCAATTTATTTTAATATAGGCAGCCCAATGCCACCTAACTATTATCAATGCTTTTATGATCCTAGCTCTCTATAAATTCATACTTGGATATTGCTGCTGCTACAATTTACTATTAATTTGTACCACACCTTTTCCCCATATGGATGCACTTTGTTTCAAAGCAAATGTTTAGTTGATAAATGAAAGTGATAAGTGGAAACTCTTATTCATGCTGAGCAACTCGAAATCTCTTTCCAAGTAATGTTGTAACTGGAAAAATTAAATGATTAGAAAGATGATTAAAACATATAAGGGGCTATATACAAATCAACTAGTATCTTTTTTATTTGTGTCTACCATAGAAGCACAGAGGCCATGGTCTCACAATCAGTCAGAGTCTTCTATTGTTATCTTAAAGTTGCACACCCATCTTTGTAATGAAGAACAAGCAGAGTGGAAGTATCTATTGAATTTTTTTTTTTATTCCATCTTCTTACATAGGTTAGCCTGTAAAGAAAGAGCACTAGTGCTATAAGGAAGCTCTAGCTTTATCAATCTAATGAGAACCAAACAGACAGAAAACAACAATCAAGGTTTGTATGATATTTTTATTCTATACCCCACATCAGTAATTTAGCACATGAATAAAGAACATTACTAGTCTTTCAACCAAAAGCCACCCCCACTCAATAATATGAAATAATGGGTTATATAAAATAAGAATATATAATAAATATACAAATATATTAAATGTGTGTCTTTGGTAAAAGGGCATCCATGAAACTAACTTATTTTCTACCTCCTGAAATCTCCTGTCAATATAATTAGTATATTTTACAGTAGATTAGATTTGTGGAAATTATGTCTATAGAACAATAAAACAAGTAGGATAATATGAGAAATCCAAAGCAGAACAGATGAAAGTTTCTGCACAAATGGTTGGCCTCTTTGTAGGATTAGAGTCAAGAAGACTCATGTTCCTCAGTTTAAATCTGACCTGCAGCACTGATTAGATCTCTGTCACAGGAAAGGCACTTACCCTGTTTATCTCAGTTTCCTTATCTGCAAAATAAACTAGAAAAGAAAATACCAAAGCACTCCATTTTCTTTGCTAAGAAAATTCCAAATAAAGTCATTAAGAATAGGTTAAGATTGAACAATAAAAATATATTTTCAGAAAATAAGTGAAGTAGTATTGTCTTTAAAACTTCAGGTAAAGAAGTAGATTATATTCCAGAAATTGTTTATGTTGAATTTAAAAATTCAGTAATTTAAATAATTTATTAGTCAGGAAAGAAGAATTGGATATTTAACTGTTAAAGACATGCTGAGGTTCTTTTTAGTAGATATGGGAATATTTTCAAGAAGAATAAGTATAAATCATCAATACATTGTATATAAGTGATCAATATTTGATATATCTATATATATATAAATAAAATATATATTCAATATGGATTGGATGAATTTCCCATCTGAAAGAGAATTCTTTTTTTTTTTAATTTTTTTTTAATTTTAAACCCTTAACTTCTGTGTATTGACTTATAGGTGGAAGAGTGGTAAGGGTAGGCAATGGGGGTCAAGTGACTTGCCCAGGGTCACACAGCTGGGAAGTGTCTGAGGCCGGATTTGAACCTAGGACCTCCCGTCTCTAGGCCTGGCTCTCAATCCACTGAGCTACCCAGCTGCCCCCTGAAAGAGTATTCTAACAAAGTCATATTCCAAATTCCTGTTCCTAGTCACCAAATATGTCACTATTCCATAAATACTGGTGATTTTAATAGTGAGATATCACCCACTCACCACACATCAACAATGATGGGCAATGATGTAGTTGGCACATTAGAAGATATCAAAGAAATCAAATGTGATTCTCCATGCTCCTTTTTATCATGATTTCTTCTACTATAACTGAGCTACCAATTGAATAAAATTCCTAGAGGTAAATTCTGGACCATAAAGTTCATTTGCAAAATTTAAATTTGATTATCTATTTCATTCATGTGAACTTTGCTAGATAACATTTTAAGATTTGCATGGCACTTTGAATATATTTCTAATTAATTACTTGTGATATAGATGCTATTATCATTCATATTTAACAGTTAAGGAAATTGAGACCAAAATAAATATGTCATAAGAAAGTTAGGAGAGCCAGGAAAAAACATGTTTATCAGATCTATGATTAAGAGAAGAATTTATCATCTAGCAAAAGAGAGAAGATTTGAGGAAGTAAAATAGATTATTTTTGTTATGTGAAAGTAAAAAGCTTTCGCAAAAACTGAGTGCAGACAAAATTAAAATGAGAACAGGAAACTAAGGGGATCAGGTTATAGCAAGTTTTTTGATAAAATTTAATTTCCCAATTATAAAGGATATTGATTCAAATGTATCTTAAAAACAATTAGTATTATTTTCAAGTTAAATTGTCAAATAATACGAGCAGGATTTCAGTAAAAGAAATAGATACTTTCAGTGGTTGCATGAATAAAAACTCTAACAACTGATTCAAGAAATTCATATTAATACATCTCTGAGATACCACCTTACATCTTGCAGACTGGCTAAAATTATAGAAAAGGAAAATGATAAATGTTGAATGAGATGTGGAAAACATTAATGCATTGTTGTTGGAGTTATGAACTATTCCACACATTCTGAAGAACAATTTGGAACTTTGGCCCAACAACTATAAAATTTTGTATACCCCTTGACTTAGCAATATCACTACTAGGTATGTATGCCAAAGAGAGACATACAAAAATATTTATAGCACCTTTTTTCATGACAAAAATTAGAAATCAGGGGAGGCTCATCAATTGGGGAATGGCTGAAAACAATGTGATTTATGATTGTGATGTAATTTTGAAATGAGAAATAAAGAGAAGGATGATTTCAGAAAATCCTGGAAAGACTAATATGAATTCATGAAAAGTGAAACCAGAAGAACATTATACAGGGTAACAGTAATATCATAAGGAAGATTAACTGTGAGAGCTACATATATCAGTATAATGGTCCAAGGAGATTCCAAAGATACACTATGAAGAATGCTATCCACCTCCATACAGTGAACTGTTGGACTCCAATTGCAAACTGATGCATATATTTTTGCTTCATTTTCATTATTTTGTTTTGTTTGTGTTTTGCAACATAGCTAATGTATAAATATGTTTTGCATGACTTTATATGTAAAATTGGTATCAAATATCTTGCTTTTCTCCAGTATGGAGGATAGGCATGAGAGGAGAGATTTTAGAAGTCAAAGTTTTAATAAATTATTATTAATTTTACAAATGATTTGAAATAGTTTATATAACAAAATACTTTTAAACTTTTAAATTGTTCATAGAACTTAAACTAAAGATGCTTGTACTAAACAGTGACATTTAATTGATGGTCTTTGTCCTACTTGGGAATGTTTAGCATATTGTGAAGGTAATTTAAAAACAATAACAGATTCTTAGCTTGTTAAACTGAACCAAAGCTCTTTGAATGTGACTTACACAATGTAAAATGGAAAGGCTTTATTTTATCCTTTTCCTATTCCTTCATATTCCATTCCTTATCTAAAGACCTTCTCTTGAATTACTTGCTTCTAAATGTTTAATTGCACACTTGACTGCCCAATGTAACTACATATATTTTAAATTTAGAGGGTATATGCAGGCTTCATGCACTCCAAAGTTGAACTGCAGATGAGAAACTATCTTGAAAAGATATTGTTTTTACATACTGACAAATTCTTAAATCTTCTCTATATTCTTTATATAATAAATTGACTCTAGGCCAATTCTATTTCAATTTTGTTCTGGTTGGAGGATTAGGAAAAAACTTTTTACAATCAGCTTAGTAGTAATGCTTTTATGAGAAAGAATCCTTTTCTCAACAATTCTTTTTTATCAGTCTTCTTTCTCACTATTCAAAAAGAAGAAAAAATAAAATAAAACATACTCACTGAATAATAAATATTAATTTAAAAATGAAAACTGGGCAAAATTCAAGAATCACTTCCTTAGGGAATTGACCTGAAGAAAGGTGATTTTTCTTATTGTTTTTTTTGTTTTTTGTTTTTTGTTTTTTATCCTGGGACTCCATTCTAGGAGCATAGGGCCACAACCAGTAGGTAATGGGTCGCTCAGGGTCACCCAGCTGGGAAGTGTCTGAGCCTGGATTTGAACCTAGGACCTTTCGTCTCTAGGTCTGGCTCTCAATCCACTGAGCTAGCCCAGCTGCCCCTACTTTAGGTTGCAGTTTCTTTAGCAGATGTATTTTTTTTACAGGGTGGGGTTGCTAGCCCCACGCCCAACCCTCCTCCTTTTTCATCTGGGCTAGGGACCTTCCTTAGCCCAGGAGTGGTAAGGGTGGGCAATGGGGGTCAAGTGACTTGCCCAAGGTCACACAGCTGGAAGTGTCCGAGGCCAGACTTGAACCTAGGACCTCCAGTCTTTAGGCCTGGCTCTCAATCCACTGAGCCACCCAGCTAAATGTTTACATATTGCTAAATATAAAAATTTAGTTTTGAAGTTAGTTATAAGAGGCTGATGTAATGGGGATAATTTGAGGAAAGGTGTGTGGTAAAAGGGGATTTTGAAAGGAGGTTGTCAGGGACTTGCTAAGTAGGAAATCTAGGTTATAGGTAGGCTGGAATAAGGAGATTCAGGATATAATATGGCTGAAATCAGGAGTATAACACTGGAAGGGAAACAAAGATTTTCAGGGAGAGGAGGAATTAATCTAAACAGGCAAAGACAGTAGGCTTTACAGACTGGGACTTAGAGACAAACTGAGAGAAATAGACTGAACTGAAATTAACCACAGGCTTTAGTTAATTTCACAGGAAGGGACTTGTTTTGAAGTTACACCTTCCTTCAAGATGGATACCCCAGCTTCCCTCCAAGCCCAGAGTCTGTTAATTCTTTCCTCTTCTTCCCTCTCTTAATAACTGACAAATTAACTAACAGCTGTTGAAACACAAAAGGGTTTATTATCTTTAAGGATGGTTTGTCAGGAAAGTGGATTGAGGAAGCCCTAACAGTTGTCTCAGGAACCTCAGGTGGGGGAAGGGAGGCAGAGATGGAGTCTGAGCAAGGACCTGCCTTAACTCAACTTATAAAGTGCTCTTGATATCTAAAGGGAACAAATGATGACTGACTACTTTCTTTATATATAATATTGCCAAATTTAGTTAAACCCTTCACAGATTTGAACTCCTCTCTAATTTACTCTCCTTATTAACTCCACAGATATATAAGGTAAGGGAAGGAAGGTAGAAAAAATAAAGGAAATGAAATACAAAGGTTTCTCTAAACTAACAATTCTTAAATAAATATTTCAAAGCTAGGCTAAATTTCTATTCTACGGATAGGTAAGGAAGCAGCTCAGCAGGTCAGAAACTCTCTCCACGAGATTCACAACCCAACTGCCTTTTCCATTAAGATTCCAAACCCCTAACTGATTACAGAACTCAGCCAAAGCTTGAAAAAAACTATCACGACCCCCTCTCTCTATACTACACTAATCATGTTAAATTGCCATAGAATTATAGGATCATAGGTGAAGAGCTCAAATGAAACCTCAGAGGTAAACTGGTCTTATTTTATTTCTGTCGTGTTTCCCCAAAACTCAATTTTATGAATAGATCTCATTTCCTATATGTAAGTAGTCCCTCCATAGTATAAATTTAAATTCACACATCTATCAAATAATTGGAAATTAATGTAAAATTTTCATTCTGTCTTTCAAAAAGTAATGATTACTTACAAATGTTTGTTACAATTAATGAATTATTAATTAATTGTTCATTAGTTAATTTTTAAATGTCTAACTCCTTGATAAACTCTTCAGTTCAGTCTAACAAGTGAAGCAGTATGGTGTATTTGCTCTCTTAAACCATGCTTCCCTGGTTTTCCAGGAATGACTTCTAGAATTAAATTGATATGAGTTAATGTATGCCCATGAGAAGATCAATGGTTACTATGGGTAGTAATAGCAAAATCTCACTCCTTACTCACCTCTTTACAAAATAATTTGTCCTAAGCCATCCCTAAAGCTCAGAAATATCTCATACAAATTACATCTATAATATATATATAATAATATGACAGTGAAGGAAAGTAATAAATGTTGGAGGGGATGTGGCAAAATTGAGACACTAATGCATTGCTCATAGAATTGTGAATTGATCCAACCATTCTGGAAGGCAATTTGGAATTATGTCAAAAGGGCATTATCACTGCTGTACCCCAAAGAGATAATAAGGAAAAATATTAAGACCTTCACTCTTTGTGATGGCAAAAGTTGGAAAATGAGGTGATGCCCTTTGATTGGGGAATGGCTGAACAAATTGTGGTATCTGTTGGTGATGCAATACTATTGTGCTCAAAGGAATAATAAACTGGAGGAATTCCATGTGAATGGAATGACCTCCAGGAATTGATGCAGAGTGAAAGGAGCAGAACCAGGAGAGCATTATACACAGAGACTGATACACTGTGGCACAATTGAATGTAATGGACTTCTGTACTAGCAGCAATGCAATGATCCAGGACAGTTCTGAGGGACTAATGAGAAAGTATGCTATCCACATCCAGAGAACTGTGGGAGCAGAAACACAAAAGAAAGACATTTCCTTGATCACATGGTTCGATGGGGACATGGCTAGGGATGTTGACTCTAAATGATCACTCTACTACAAATATTAATAATATGGAAATAGGTCTTGATCAATGACACTTGTAAAACCCAGTTGAATTGAGCGTTGGCTAGAGGAGGGGGGGAGGAAGGAGGGAAGGGAAAGAACATGAATCATGTAACCATGAAAAAATATTCTAAATTGATTAATCTTATTAAATTTTATTAATTTATTAAATTTATTGATATATTATTAATTACCAATAATATTAATACCATCAATATGGATATTATTAATATATTAAAATTTAAAAATAAATTAAAAAATAATCAATTGCATCTAGGTCAGTGTTATAAAAAACAGAGGAGGGATGGAAAATAATAATAGAGGCTATGGAGGCTTGAGGCTTTTGAAAGGTGGATTGGCTTTTGGTGGGAGAGAGAGCACACTCTCGCCCATGGCCTCTCTGTAGGTGCTGCTGGTAAAAGCTCTGCCTCTCCTCTCCTGACAGGCTTGCTGAGTGGAGCCTGTCAGCTATCTCTTATAACAGCTGCCCAGGCAGGGTACCACTGAGAGGTTATGTGTGTAGTTAACCTTTCTAGTTCCTCAGTTTGGGGTTGGAATAGATATTGATAAGAGCTATTAATGTCCTTGTCTGAATAATGGTGAAATCTGACTGTGTAAGGATCTCCCCTTCCCAAGTGCTTTGATATATTGACCACTCAGGAAAGGTATTTGATAACAAAACACTATATTTGAATTCTAAGTAATGGAGTTAGGAACAAGGGCAAAGGATGGAGGATTTGGGAACCTTATCTGCTAATATTCTAAGCTAATGATCAGACTACTGGAGAAAGTTAAATCAAGTAGAGACTGGAGGTTCTTTACCCTCTCACTAATCCTGTCCTGACTTGGCCAGAGCCAAGCCAAAGATTAGGGAAGGCTATTGATGATCTTTGATGACAGTGTCACTGTTCACTCTCAGCTCTATTGTCAATGGTGGTGATTGTTCTCTAGCTCTCTCAGTAAGACAGGTTGATTTGCAGGTACAGGCCTACCCTCCCTTCGAGACCTCCCACCTCCCAAGTTCTGCTCCAGACTGAGCCCCAAGTGCTGGGCCTGGTGGGTATTTATAGGGTTGGCTCCAACTGATTTTTTGCCCTGGCTCACAGCATCTGGGTACATTTTGAGGTGTTCAACTGCCGGTCTTGTCACTCAAAGCTGGTGTCCATATTTCCCCAGAAATCAATATAACATCAGCTAGCCCCACCTAAGCTGGGGTAATCAAGGACTTTAAATTCTATTGTTCAGTCTGAAACTGGCAGTCTGAGACCCCTCTGGGTGTATTCTCAGAGGAACAGTGGCAAACTTGGGGTCTCCAGATTTCAGGTTGACAATACCCTAAGAAGCAAAATTGCTTCAGAATTGAAGACATTCCCAAGTAAATATGGAATATTACACCTTGACTTTTGCACCATGCCACATGTGATAAAAGGTTATGAATTTTATCCAAGATATGGAAATAAGTATGCTTCAGTGACTTGACATTTTACCTAATTTAATCTCCATTTAAAACTTATGAGATATAATCAAGGTTAGACAGTTAAAGGTATGCTTATTATCTGATATTATAAAATTATGGTTTTATGATAGAGACATGAAGGACATGTGTCAAAATGTTGCTCAGTGCTAAATTATTTAAAACACTTCATGGTAGCAAAAGGACAATTCAAATATTAAACATTACCTGATATCAAAAATTAAAATATATTGCCTAAGTTAATACTTCTGTTTCAGTTGGTTTCAGCAATATCACTATATCATTAATATTATTTTACAGATGTGGAAACTGAAACTCAGAAAGTTTGCGATTGGCTCACTCTATTGCACAGTTGACAAGTATTTGGCTTGGGCATGGAACACACTGATCTTGATCTCAAATCAAACACTCTAGCCTCTGTTACACAGTGCCTCTTTTCAAGCTTTCTATATCAGAAACACTCCAGTATCCTATTCTGCTTTTTTTCCCTCATGTTTATCTTTAATCAATCCCTTTGCTGTTTATAATTAAATAATTACATAAATTCTTCCATATCTTTCTTAGCACTATTGTCTCATTTTGCTCTTCTCCTTTTGAAGTCACAAAGCTAAATTTCTATGCTTTGCTTTACTGCTTCATTAGAACGCCAGAGAAAACTTTTCATTTATGTGTTGTGAAATTTGTAGCTACTCAGCCTTTGATATTCCTCCTTCCCTATCCAAGAAAGAGTAAAGGTGAAATTCATAAATAAGTGGGATTCTTAAAAGTAAATAGAAAAAAATCAACATTTTTGGAAGGGTCTTTAATATGCTAGGAAAAAAGAACGAGTAAGATGACAGGAGGACAATAACCATGTTCAATTAAGAGTAGTTTTGATGAACTAAATCTTTTTAAGAGAATAGGTAGTAACGTAATAGGTTAGTCTTAAACAGGAGAATAGTGTTAGAAAAAGAGTAAGAAATTGTGAGCTCATGGTTCATTGCTACAGTGTAATAGAAAACATAACCTAAAGTTGCTTGGGCAAGCCTCTAATAGGCATACTTTACTATCTTCCATTATCAAGTTGCTCCAACCTATTTTTGTTTGCTCCTTTGCTTCCTCTATCTGGAATTGATGACCTCATTCTACTTAGATAATGCTGTTCCTAGGACAATGACTCCCAAATACTTTTTTTCCCTCTCCTTAAGGAGTCCTCCCATGCTCATTTGCTAACTTATACCTCCATGTTAAAAAAAAAAAAA
>NC_058132.1:394280053-394296806 GCF_016433145.1 Gracilinanus agilis | reverse complement strand
TAGCAATTAGAGAAGAAAAAGAAATTGAAGGTATCAAAATAGGCAATGAGGAGACTAAGCTATCACTCTTTGCAGATGATATGATGGTCTACTGAAAAAAACCCTAGAGAATCAACTAAGAAGCTTGTAGAAATAATCAACAATTTAGCAAAGTTTCAGGATACAAAATAAATGCACATAAATCATCAGCATTTCTATATATTTCCAACACATTAGTGCAGCAAGAGATAGAAAGAGAAACACCATTTAAAATCACCCTAGACAATATAAAATACTTGGGAATCTATCTACCAAAACAAACACAGCAATTATACGAAAACAACTACAAAACACTTTCCAAACAAATAAAACTGGGTCTCAACAATTTGAAAGCCATTAATTTTTCATGGGTAGGACGAACTAACATAATAAAAATGAACATCCTACCCAAATTAATTTACCTATTTAGCGTCATACCTATCAAATTACCAAAAAAAAAAAAAAAAACTTCTTTACTGGATTAGGAAAAACTATAACAAATTTCATTTGGAATAACAAAAGATCAAGAATATCAAGGGAAATAATGAAAAGAAATGTGAAGGAAGGGGGCCTAGCAGTACCAGATATTAAACTATACTATAAAGCAGCAGTCATCAAAACAATATGGTACTGGCTAAAAGATAGAAGGGAGGATCAGTGGAATAGACTTGGGATTAATGACATCAGCAAGACAGTGTTTGATAAACCCAAAGAGCCCAACTTTTGGGACATGAATCCACTATTTAACTAAAACTGCTGGGAAATTTGGTAAACAATATGGGAGAGATTAGGTTTAGATTAACATCTCACACCCTACACCAAGATAAATTCAGAATGGGTGAATGACTTGAATATAAAGATGGAAACTATAAATAAGTTAAGTGAACACAGAATAGTATGCCTGTTAGATCTCTGGGAAAGGAAAGATTTTAAAACCAAGCAAGAGTTAGAGAAAATTACAAAATGTAAATTTAATGGTTTTGATTATATTAAGCTAAAAAGCTTTTGTACAAACAAAAACAATGTAGTCAAATTCAGAAGTGAAACAACAAATTGGGAAAAAATCTTTATAACAAAAAACTCTGACAGGGGTTTAATTACTCAAATATACAAGGAGTTAAATCAATTGTATAAAAAATCAAGCCATTTCCCAATTGAAAAATGGGCAAGAAACATGAATAGGCAATTTTCAGGTAAAGAAATCAAAAGTATCAATAAGCACATGAGAAAGTGTTCTAAATCTCTAATAATTAGAGAAATGCAAATCAAAACAACTCTGAGGTATCACCTCACACCTAGCAGATTGGCTAAAATGAAAGAAGGGGAGAGTAATGAATGCTGGAAGGGATGTGGCAAAATTGGGACATTAATGCATTGCTGGTGGAGTTGTGAACTAATCCAACCATTCTGGCTGGCAATTAGGAACTATGCTCAAAGGGCTATAAAAGAATGCCTGCCCTTTGATCCAGCCATACCATTGTTGGGCTTGTACCCCAAAGAGATCATAGATAAACAGACATGTATGAACATATTTATAGCTGCGCTTTTTGCAGTGGCAAAGGACTGGAAAAGGAGGGTATGTCCTTCAATTGGGGAATGGCTGAACAAATTGTGGGATATGCTGGTGATGGAATACTATTATGCTCAAAGGAATAATAAACTGGAGGAATTCCATGTGAACTGGAAAGACCTCCAGGAATTGATGCAGAGCGAAAGGAGCAGAGCCAGAAGAACATTGTACACAGAGACCAATACACTGTGGTAAAATCGAATGTAATGGACTTCTGTACCAGCAGAAGGCAATGACACAAGACAGCTCTGAGGGATTAATGGTAAAGAATGCTTCCCACATTCAGAAGAAGGACTACAGGAGAGGAAACATATAAGAAAAATGCTTGAACACATGTGCTGAGGAGGACATGATTGGGGATGTGGACTCGAAACTACCACACCAATGCAACTAACAACAATTTGGAAATAGGTCTTGAACAAGGACACATGTCAAAACCAGTGGAAATGTGCATCGGCTATGGGTGTGGGGGAGAGAGGGGGTGAAGGGGAAAGCAGGGGCGTGAATCAGGTAACTATGTTAAAAATGAATATTAATTAATGTTTAAAAAAATAAAGCATCTCAAATGGTGAGATGTGTAAATCTACCCTGGGCCTGCTTCTAAGATAAAATAGGGCCAGAGGGAGAATTTCAGACCATTTTAAATGAGTCTCAGTACATAATTTACTGATCATAGTTTTAAGACCTCTATTCATTCTCTTAACTTGGCCTGAGCTCTGGGGATGATGCAGTACAAGGAATTTGGGAGTTATCCCCAAATAAGAATAAATCTGAGACAAAACTGAATCAGTAAAATGAGTTTCTCTGACTGAATCAATTTTTGCTGGCTGGTCAAAGTGAGGAATAATGTTTTTTAAAAGCATCTTGGCAACAAAAGCCCCTGTGTCCCAAGTGGTAGTAAATGCTACCAGTCATCTAGTTAGTTGATGCACTATAACTAGACAAAACATATACTGTCCAGCTTTTGGCGTAGTGATAAAATCAATATGTAGGTGTTCAAAAGGTGTGCTAGTGAGAGGACACCAACCGAAAGCTTTGCCACAAAAGACATGCTGATTATATGCTTGGTAGGTAGAGCAGTCTATACATACTTTAGAGGCTATGGTAGTTATACTAGGCGCTATTCATACTCTTTTAACAGAGTCTACAATGCCCTGGGAACCAAAGTGACCATTTTTGTGAATGAATAAGCAAATTTGGTGATCAAAACTTTCTGGGATTAGTGGTTTTCCTTTGGATGATACCCATACTCCATTTATCAATTTTGCTTTAAATTTATGCTTCCATTTTTCCACTTCCTTTTCATTATAAGAAAGGGACAAATTTAAGTCATTACTAGTTGCCACTGTATAAAATGAACTCAGGTTGTTCTAAGGCTGCTAGCTTTCCAGCAGTATCTGCCCAGTCATTTTCCCTAGAGACATGGTCAGTGCTACCTGTACAGGCAGGGCAATGAACTACAGGTAAGGCTTCAGGGAGCTGAAGGGCAGAGAGAACTTAATTAATAATTTCTTCATTTGCTATACATTTTCCAGCTGATGTTAAAAATCCCCTTTGAAGCCATAGCATACACATTGCATGATATATTCTAAATGCATATCTAGAGTCTGTGTAAATAATCATCTTCTTATCTTTGGCAATTATACAGGTATGTTTTAGAGCTAGCAGTTCTGCACCTTGAGCACTTATATTTGAGGGAGTGAAGCTGAAGACAGAGTGGCAAATTCTTTAACTATAGCAGCTGTAGTGTAGTGTATGCCATCCCTCCTGAAAGAAGAACCATCATTGAATAAGATTAAATCTGAATTGTCTAAAGGAGCATCTAGGAGATTATCTTGAGGTTTTTCAGCCACGAACACTAAAGATTCACAGATATGTAATTATTCTTCTGAAATTGGTAAATCTGGAAGCAAGGTTATAGTATTTAGAACTGTACTGGGTTTTAAGGTAATATTTTCATTACCCTAACAAGTTTATCTCATACCTTGCAAGTCTCTGATCAGAAAATGCCTATGTTCTATGTCTTAGCAATAATGCTTCAACTTTATGTGGCCATACTATGGTTAAATTGTATCCCAAGACTAAATCAGAAGATTTAGTTACTAGAAAGGCTGTGGCAGCTATGCCTCTAAGACATGGTGGTTCTCCTGAAGCCACTAGGTCCAGCTGGACCAAATAATAAGCAACTGGGCACTGAGAAGATTCCAAAGTTTGACTTAGAACACCTGAAACTACCCCTCTCTGTTCATGTACATACAAAGTAAATGGCTTGTTGTAATCTGGGATGCCTAGAGCAGGGGCAGACAGGATAGCCTGTTTTAAGTTAGAAAGAGCTGACAGGTGTTCCACCTCTAATCTAAGTGGTTCAGGGAACAGAATTTTTCATCAGTGCTATAAAGGGCTTAGTGATTTCCCCAAAGCAAAGGATCCACTGCCTATAAAATCCTGTTGCTCCAAGAATTGCCCTCAACTGTTTCTTAGCGGAGGTTGTGTTCAATTTCTGAATATTTTCAACTCACTTAGGTGAAGTGGAGCGGGCACCAGCAGTTAAAATAAACTCTAAATATTTCACTTTGTGGAGACACTACTGAAACTTTGCCTTTGAGACCTTGTGGCCTCTCTTATGTAGTTCTAAAAGGAGATGTTTGCTTTTTTCCTGGCATACTGTGGAATTTGGTGAGGTCAAGACCAAATCATTTACAAAGTGTATCAAACAGATCTCCTTAAACTTAATATTTGCTAAGTCTTGTGTTAATATCTGTGAGAACAATGTGGGACTTTCCATGTACTGTGAGGAACTGAAAAGTGTAGTGTAGAGAGAGGGGGTCATGATAGTTTTTTCAAGCTTTGGCTGAGTTCTGAAATCAGTTAGGGTTTTGGAATCTTGAGGGAGAGAGTCAGTGGGTTTTGGGTTTCTTGTGGAGAGGGTTCAGACCAGCTGAGGGCTTCCTTACCTATCTGTAGAATTGAAATTTAGCCTGGCTTTGAAATATTTATTTAAGAAATTGTTATTTTAGATAAACCCTTTGTATCTTCCTTCCCTACTTTATTTCCTACCTTCCCTCCCTTACCTTACATGTCTGTGGAGTTAATAAGGAGAATAATTAGAGAGGAGTTCAAATCTGTGAAGGGTTAATTACTATTTGACAGTATTAGATATAAAGAAACTAGTCAGTCATCATTTATTCCCTTTAGCTATCAAGAGCATTTTGTAAGCTGAGTTAAAGGCAGGTCCTTACTCAGACTCCATCTCTGCCTCCCTTCCCCCACCTGAGGTTCCTGAGACAACGGTTAGGGCTTCCTTTAATCCACTTTCCTGACAAATCATCCTTGAAGATAATAAATCCTTTTGAGTTCAACAGCTGTTAGTTAATTGTCAGTTAGTTATTAAAAGAGGGAAGAAGAGGAAAGAACCAATATACTCTGGGTTTGAAGGGAAGCCGGGTATCCATCTTGAAGGAAGGTGTAACTTCAAAATAAGTCCCTTCCTGTGTAACTAAAGCCAGTAGTTAATTTCAGTTTAGTCTATTTCTCTTCAGTGCTGTATTCCCTGTCTTCAGCTATATTATATCCTGAATCTTCCTGTTCCAACCTACCTTTAACCTAGATTTCCTACTTAGCAAGTCCCTGACAACCTCCTTTCAAAATCCCCTTTTACCACATACCTATCCTCAAATTATCCCCATTACAAAAGAAAAACAATCTGATTCTCTGATCTCTTTTTAAAACTTATTCAAAGAAAATAAGAACACCTGAGTTCCCTAGCTGAAATTAACTTATAGCCTCTGCTCTTCTGAATCTTCTCAGATTCAGAGGCCTCTCCCAGCACAGGATCAATCCTTACATAGACCAATCCCATGCCCAGAAGTAGAGGGTGTTGTCCCTCCCCTTGCATAGGATTGGTCCATTCAAGTCCAATCCCACACCAGGAAGTAGAGGGGAGGAACCCTTGGGACATGCTGGGAGAGGTAGTTCCCCAGCATGCACAATCTTTTAAAATCATTCTCTCCTGTGGTCCTTTGAGAGACCAGTCTCCCTAATGGATCATAACGTAAAGAACTAACGTACATACAGTTTTACATATGGAAAATACAACAACCTGGGGATAATGAAACAAAAGAGAGACAAAAACAAAACCAATTAGGGGGCACTTGTCTTTTGCACAACAAAGTATATATAAAACAAATACATTTAAACAAAACAAATAAATTTAACAAAACAAATGACTTTAACCTACAAAGTTCAATTTTGCACATAATAAAAGGTCAGCTTAGGATCTCCTGGAGCAGCCTGTAGTCCCTGAGGACATCTCCATGGCATATTCTGGAAGGATTTCAGTCTCTGGGTCTCAGGAGGCACCAAATTTCTTACCCTAAAATAGCTTTTCTTCTCAAAAGAAAATTAAAACTTTTTATTACAAAATAAAAACACATTTCCCCCTGAGGAGGATATAAAGAAACATTGAATTCACACAGGGCTACTTGGCTAAGGCATGAGACATATGAATCACTACCAATTAAAAATATCAGAAAATATAGCATAAAAAGCCAAATAACTAGTGGATGAAATTTTTAAATATCCAGTTCTAAATTTGAAATGTAAAAATTCTAAAAAAGAAAAAACAAAATTGCAATGGTCTTTGAATAATGCCTGTTCAAAGTAATCCATGTCCAACATCATGCATTTACCCATTCAACAGCCAGGACCACAGTCATCCACCATAATATGAAAGTTAGAAAAGGGACTAGATTTTTATTCCATGGTACGTTAGGTACTTGATAGAAATTTCACAAGGAGTGCAGTACAAGGAGTCCTGCATCTTAACATATGTCAAGTGCCACAACCTCGAGTCTCACACTAGGTTCAAGCCTTTTTTTATTGGTGTAGAGTCTCAATAAGCCCAGCAAGATTGGTTTATTTTTTTCCTTTATTTGACCTGTGTGCTCTTTTGGCACCATTCATGTTAAGTCCATGCGTCTTTGGCACTGTGTAGATGAAGTCGGTGCTCCTTTTTGATCTCATTTCCTTGAATCAGACATATTTACAAAGTAGTCCTAAAATACCAAAGGCAGTTTCAATTGTCTAAGGCTTTTGGGCAGGCAGTTACATGTAGGACTAATGGACATTCTAAAGGGCACACTAAACCTACTCTAGTGGAAAATTTAAAAAATCTTTCAAGGACATGTGCTTAGGAAAACTCAATTGCACATGCAATTATAAAAATGTTCTAAAAATTAAAAAAATATATCTCTTGTAATTCATGTCACTTAAGGAGGGGTAGAATATAAAGGTTTCTTACCCAAGAATTGAGATCCTTTTCTTCTTAACTTAGCTATGATCTACAGTGTGAGTACAAATGATTTATATAAGGCAATGGAGGTATAAAAGCAATAAAACAATCAAGAAAATACAAAAAATTTACCAAAAGGCACAAAATGCTACAAAAGGCAAATCAAGTCAATACAGGTCACTAATACAGGTTTTCTTTTAGGGAATATATGTATTGTTCTACAATGGCAATTTGGTCAATTACAAGGATCAATTAAACACAGTACAACAAAATAGTAAAGATCAATAGTCAAATACAATCAATATAGTCGATTATTTATTATCAACAGAAGGTAGTCACATGAATTACTTTGTGACAAATACATGCTATAAGTTCCTTTTAAATCTAGCAAATCTTGCAACCTTGGAGGAGATAGGTTTCAACAAATTCCAAAACACAAACCTCTGTACTGCTGATAAAAATACTCTTTGGGTCCAAAATATCCAGAAGCCAGTAGACTTCATGGGAAATGTTCCCTTGTGGGAGTCATCCAGGGGTATCATGTTCCCTAGGAATACCTTCGCACCTCCACTGGTAAAAGATTGACACTCTATATGTCTCATCCATTACACTACAAAAGCAGAGGTGGGGAACACAAATATTGCTACAGCACTTTACTTCAGTTACCGAATGGACCCATATATCTTATAATAAGCAAATCAAAAGCAAGCAGTCAGAGGTAGTGGGGCTATGAAAACCCCTTAAAATCAATTAGTATTTAGCTAATTAAAGTTTCCGAGGGTTGCAAACAGTTTGATGGACCAATTTGCAATGTGACAAGTAGGATGGTACAAATAAAGATAGTAGGAGATAGAAAGGCACTGTATTCAAAACCCATTTCTTCTTCTTTGCTACTATTTGGAGGGGAAAAAATTGAAAAGTGTTAACATCAAGAAAAAAATAGTCTAAGGGGCTCCACTTTCTGCCCCATGTGGAGGGGCAGTAGCACCCTGAGTATTTTGTGGACAAGCTCCACTTAGAATATACTGTTTTGGGGTCATTTGGTTTGAGTTATCATTTGCCTGATTTGGATTTGGATGTGGAATATTATTGCCATAATGGATAGGATTTCTATAATTGTTAGGATTTCTATTGCTGAAATTATTATTTCTAAAGTTATTATTTCTGAAGTTATTATTCTGAATTTCCTTTCCAATTCCTACAATTCATCATTATGTGACCACTTTTTGCACAGAAGTGGTATATTAACAATTGCTGTGTGGATTCCTGCAAAGGAGCAATGGCCACTGCTTGACCTCCTTTCTCTTGTTAATCCAGTCTTTCCATTAGTACTTTTAGTTATTTCCTTAGTTCTGCTACCAAATCATTTATTTCCTCAATTTTTTATTCATGGCCTTTAGAAACATATACTGAGAACCTGCGCAATTCCTCAAGATCTATATTAGTCCAATTTGAGTTTTGGACCATGTTGGAACAGTTGTTCACAAATTGTCTATGTATTTGCCATACTTCCCTTTCTCTAGTGAGGTCCAGGTCTATATACCTTCCTCCTAGTTCAATTAGTCTGTCCATAAATTAGGAGGGTGACTCATCCTCTAATTGATTAAGATTTTCAGATTTGGTCCACTTGCCTGGCCGGTTGGAGCATTTATGTATTGCCTTTAACAATGCCTCCCTAGCATAGCATAGCTGCAAATAGTCATCCTCATAATTATAATTTCATTTTGGGTCCTGCTCTGGCCAATGAACCACATTCCTTCCTCTAGTCCTATTAACAGTGGAAATAATTTTGTCTTTTTCCTTTTCAGTCAAAAATGCCTGGAGCAAGTTTTGTACATCCTTATTAGCAGGATCATACGTGTGAAATATATTCTCTAGGGTTTTGATGACTACAATTGGTTTGTCCTCAAATGAGGGAATACTTTTTTTGAATTTTTTTATCTCCTGAGGAATAAAAGGCTTGTGGTGCCTTAAGGTCACCATGCTTCCATTTGTCCATAATATGGGAACTTCCCTTAAGGGGAAAAGGCCTTCATATGATTCACGTGTGGTCCTAGTCTTTTTTTTTTTTGAGGATGCTTGCATTGAAACCAAAAAAAACTAAGGGAAGGAGTGTGGGGAAGGGAAGGGGTAAGAGCTGAGTCCCAGGATGGGCAAGACTGTGGGTTGGGAGAAAGGGCAGAAGATGGTGGGGCACTGGCAGAAGGGGCAGGGGATGACAGGTTGGCCAGGAGTTGCCCGAGCCATGAGAGAAGAAATTCTACCTGAGATACAGGTAGAGAAGGATCTTCTCTCTGAGGTGTAGGTGAAGAGGTATCTTCCACCTGAGGCAGAGGTGGAGAGGGGTCTTTCTGTTGTATCTGGAGACTGCTCAGATCTCTTCATAATCTCCAGTTGGGCTTGCATTTGAATCTACATGTTAAGCTGGCAAGTCTTCTGGTGTTTATTATTGAGAACAAAACCTCCCAAGAGTAGCAAAAGATTTATAAAAAGGAAACCTCCTAAGACTAGTAAAGGAAACCAGTCTGAACTCCTAAGGTTACCAAAAACCCCAGGGGATAAAAAGCTGTCCATTAAGGTTTGCAACATTGTGTTTATTTTGTGAACAGAACAGAACAAAACAAAACAAAAAAGCAGGTGAAGATGCAAAACCATCCCCAGACAGGAGCCCAGGGATAGAGTTGGGCAGGAAATTAGAGGTTTCACAGGGCTAGAGGAGAGTTGGAGAGAAAAAAAGGGGGAGGCTTGTGTGCTAGGGGGTGGTTGAGGAAAGGATGTATATCTTACCTGCCTCTAAAGAACTCTCAGCATGGGGTCTGGTGGCAGGGATGAGGGGCTGTAGGCTGGGCAGCAATCAGGCAGCAATAGGGAGCAGGGAGCCTGGGGATTGCCTGGGCAGGAGGGATGAAATTTGGGGCCTTGGAGTGGAGAGGTTCAGCCAGTGGGGAAGGCAGGAAGGGAGAGCAACAGTAGCAAGAAGCAGGAGGTAAGTGGAATGAAAAAAACAAACAAACAAAAAGAAAGATGTAGTGTACCAGATCTGAGGTGCTCAGGGGAAATCTGCATCTGGCAAGTGCAAGGAGGAAAAAGTGAAGGAAGAGGAGAAGGAGGATAGCAGTAAAACAAGGAAAACATCAATTGGAGTATTTGACAGGAAAGAGCCCTGTTCAGCAGGGAGTTCTCTGGCAGGAAAAAGAGCTAGGCTGGAGAAGTCTCAGTGGGGGTCCCTGGAGGAGCTGGAAAGCTCAGTTCTGCAGGGGGTTGGAAGCTAGACTTGGAAGAGAAAGGAGGGAGAAAAAAGAAATCAGACTGAAAGGCTAGGCTGGAGGAGGGGAAAGGAGGAAGAGAGAGGGGAAAGGAGGGAGAAAGAGATGTCAGCCAGAATACAAAGGAGCCCCCTGGTTGATCCCCACCAGGGTACCCAGAGGAGCTGGCAGAGAAAAGAAAAACTCATCTCCACAGGAAGTCCATAGGGAAGGAGGAGGTGGAGGAAAAGGTGGAAGGAGAAGAAAGGAGAATGGGAAAGATGAAGGGGACAAGGGATCAGAGGCAGTTGATGGAGTGGAAGCCCGATAGTGGCTTCCTGCCCTTTGCATGAGCGGGAAGCCTGGGAGACTCTGGGGAGGGGGTGGTTTCCTACTTACCTGTAGGTTAGGTTCTGGGATCCCTTCCTAGGGTTGCCAAAAATGAGAAAAACTGAAAAGAAAAACTATCTGACTCTGATCTCTTTTTAAAACTTTATTGAAAGAAAAGAAAACCACCCAAGTTCCCTAGCTGAAATTTACTAGAGCCCCTGCTCCTCTGAATCTTTTCAGATTCAAAGGCCTCTCCCCTGCACAGGATTGGTCCAATTCAGGAACAATCCCATGCCGGGAAATAGTAGATATGGTCCCTCCCCTAGCATGGGGTTGGTCCATTTAAGTCCAATCCCACACCAGGAAGTAAAGGGGAGGGACTTTTAGAGCATACTGGGAGAGGCAATTCCCCAGCATGCACAATCTTTTAAAACCCACAATACCCTTGGGGCAAATGACACCATGTCCATTGAAAACCCTTCCAGGTAAAGGTAAATATATTCCTCGAATTCTCATGAGTAAGGATTGAGAAGAATGCTGAACACAAGTTTACCACAGTGAAATATGTGGTTGTCTTGGGAATAGAGGAGATAATTGTGATTGTGATTGGAAGCACAGGATGTCTTTTTATATGATTAGTCATAGCCCTTAAATCCTGGACAAATCCATAGACAATTTTTCCATTTGCATCTAATTTTGTCTTTTGTACCAGTGGGGTAGGTATACTTTATTCAGATTTGCATAGAAGTATTATTCCTTGCTGAATTAATGAGTATATCACTGGGGTAATTCCCTCAATTGCCTTTTTTGATAGAGGTTTCTGAGGAATGGAAGGTGGTGGACCACCTTTTGTTTTGATTTGAACAGGAAAAGCTGATTTAAGTAGGCCAACATCAGAAGATGATGTGGCCCAGAGACTCAGGTATATCAGCTTGGATTTCAAAGGTGGGAGGCTCCTTCACCTCCTGGCTGTCTCAAAGAAGTTTAGGGAGAAAATTTAAGGATTCCTCAGGCAATTCTAGTGACATAAAGCCTTTTGAAGAGCAAGCTATTGTGGCTCTAAGCTTACATAAAAGATCTCTCCCTAGCAAATTTATAGAGGAGCTAGGCATTAGAAGAAAGGAATGTTCTACTGTCTAATTAAAATGCCCCCCACACACACCCCAGACTCTCTCTCCCAGCATCCCATTTACATATCTACATTACATAACTAACATAGGGAAGATATAAGTTTTGTATAACTCTGTCCTCTCTCTCTCTTTTCCCGGGAATACATTTGTGGAGTTTGTGGGAGAGCCAAGCAGAAGTTTACTCACACGGTCATACTTAAGTGTTGTATTTTGTTCTTTTATTTCTTTTTCAAATTTGTCAGTCAAAGCTTTTATTTCCTTCCTTAATGTCTCTACTAATTCATTGGTACCCTCATTTTTCTGTTCATGGCTTTTAGATACATAAACTGTGACTCTCCTCAATTCCTCAAGGTCCATATTAGCACAATTTTGGCAATTTGTCTTAAAATAATCTTTGATCACTTTGCAACAGTTATTTACAAACTATCTCCTAATTTGCCTGACATCTCTCTCTTTGGAGATATCTAGATCTATGTTTCTACCTCCCAGCTCAATAATTCTATTCATAAACTGTGAAGGATTTTCCTCCTCTAATTGCTTAAGAATCACAAACTTTGTCCATGTACCCAGCCTATCAGAACAATCTCTCATTGCTTTTTATTAATTCCTTTCTAGCCTGGCAGAGTTTTAAATAATCTTCTTCATTAACATCCCATTTAGGGTCTTCCTTATGTCAATGAATTGCTTTCTTTTCTAGGACTTTATTAACAAGAGAAACAATTTTATTTTTCTCTCTTTCTGCCAAAAAAGCTTGGAGAAAATTTTCCACATCTACCCACCCAGGATCATAAGTCCAGTAAATGTTTTCTAGCTTTTTAATAATTACAATAGGATCATCTTCATAGGAAGGAGTAATTTGCTTGAATCTCTCTAAATCTTGGGGAGTAAAGGGTATGTGGTATCTAAGGGAAATATCTCCATCCTTATTTAAGGCAGGTACTTCCCTTGAGAGAAATAGGCCCTTAATTGAATTATTTAGATTTTTGTCTCTTGACTGGATGTTTATGTTGTTATGAGGGGAAGGGGTAGGAATGAGTGAACTGAGAGGGAGGGATTGATCTGGGGATGGGGAGGCAGGGTGAGAGGAAAGGGGGCAGGGTTATGGGTGGGGAGAAGGGACAGGGGAGGGTGAGTCAAGAAGTTTGGCAATGTGGAGTTGTGCAGAAAATGCACAAGGAGAGAGAGGAGATAATCAGCCTGAGGCATAGATGGGGAGGAATCTTCTTTTGCATCTTAACATCACTCAAATTTTTTTCAAAATTGTCCATTTGAGTTTATCATTTTAGCAAGCTAACTTTCTGTTGTTTATTTTTGAGGTGAAATGAAGTGTTAAATGTCCAATGAATATAAACACACCCAGGAACAGTATTAAATAAAGCCAATCTGAACTTATTAGCTGTTCTATTTCAGTAAAATTCTCTGTGAACAAAACTGTTCTGGGAAGGAGTAAACTGCCCTCAGAGTTTGGACCGTGCTCAGATACGCCCTATGGCATTTGATAACAGGTAAAACAAAACATACTTCCCTATAGGGAAAAAACAAAAACAAAAACAATGTACTGAATAAAGTTAAGAAGTTTTGAAGAGTTATCTTCCTTTCCCTCCCATCTATGGACAAGGGGTGTTTGAGTATAGAATACAGGCTATACCTGATGTTTGGATCAGGAAACTAGAGATTAATTCCCAAAAAATCTGGCTTTCAATCCACTGAGCTACTAGCTTCCCTCTGCTATGCTGGGTTTTAGAATGTAGAGGGTGGCACACAGGAGACTTTCATGTGGACTAACCTCTCAGTTTCTACCCTCTCAGCCAGGAGTGTGAAAAATCCTATGGTTAGTTTAAAATTGGCTTGGAAGCTAGAAGGGGGATGGAGTGGGCAGTGTGGAAAAGGCCCCAGATCTCTAGCTCTTTGTGCTTCTGCACTGAACTGGGGACTGTCTCAGCTCCAAGCCGAAAGGAAACCAGTGGTGCTGCACCCATGTGGTTAGGAATTTTGGGGCTGTGAGAGGCAGAGGGACAATCCTGGGCACTCAGCTGTTAATAACATAAGGGAAATTTATACTTTACCTTCCATGCAGGAAAAATGCCTCACTGAAAAGATGAGGCAAGTGGGCTGCAGCTCCAGGCTCAGCAAGTACCCCTAGGCTAATTCCCACCAACCAAAACGGGCAGGTGGAGATGCCACTTCATGTCTCCTGAATCAGGAAGACTCTGAAGAGAGTTCCCCTAAGGGAGAGGGCAAAAAGGCCTGGGGCAGAAGAGAAACAGTTTTCTCAAAATAATCTACTCCCAATCTTTACTCAAAGGCTATCTTAAAAGAAGATCAAGGATTCTGTCCAACCTGTCTCACCAAAAATGTAAGATTTAAATTAATGTCCAATAACTCCAAGTATCATATTTTATAAGATTTATTAATAATCAACTTAAGTAGAAGAAATAAAAAATTGAAGTACAAAGCTTAAGTATGACCACATGAGTAAACTTTCCTGTCAACATCTCCACCTAGCCTCCACAGCTGAGTTCTAGGAAGAAGAGAAAGAGAGGAACTACACCCACAACTTTATCTTCAAAGTGTAAGCCCCTAATATGAGAATGAAAAATGGGAAGCTGAGAAAGAGAGTTCTGGTGAGCAAAGTCTAATTACACACAAGATTAAATCTTAATTCATGACTTCACCAGTTCTAAGATTCATTTAGTATGGGCTTAGAACCAGAGAAGCCTTTAAAACTCATCCTAATGTAAACTGCTCCAAAAAAAAAAAAAAACACAACAAAAAACAAAAAAAGTCATGTTGAAAACAAAAGGGGAGGAGATACCTACCCAACATAGCCTCTATTGAGTTACTCAATCTGAGCACTCTACTAATGCACTTTAAATTGTCTTCCCATATAAGTAAAGCATTTGGTACACCCACTCTAAGCTTATTTTTTTACCCCATCAATCAAATCACACTAAAACACTCTGCTTTAAAAACTTGACTTCCTAAATATTTAGCTTTATTTCAAAAATGTATCTGTAACTTTAATAGTCTATCCTTTCCCTCTTTCAAGGAATATGATTATTCATCTGAGCTTATGATTATATTTGATTCAGTCACTGTTTTCTATATATCCTTCACAGAGGATTCATTCAGTATTTTGGAGGTTTGAATTAAATATTTAAAATCCAAAAGAAGAGTCAGAATAGCAGAACAGATAAGAATACATTTATTATTTCTTTTTTTGTGATGCTTTTATGTCATATCATGTGATCAAATCTTATAATTTTCCATTGATACTAGTAAATATATATTCATGCTTGCTTTACAATAGTTGTTAAATGCATCTTACCAATCAGCTTCGTATTATCTTTCTTTTACATCTTGTTGAATTTCTCCAGTCCTGAAATAGTATTATTCTCTCTCTCCCGCTTCTGTCAATCCAATTCTGAATTCTTTGATTTTACTTTTGTTTACATTAAACTTTCATCTCCCAATTCATAAAATTGGCATATTTAATATTTATTGCTATCTTCCTCATTCTGGCTTCTATTTCAATGATATTCATCTGAGTGTCCCATTCTAAGGAAATTTTTTTCATTCTTTGCTATTTGTTACCTTTTTTCTCTTAGGATACATTAAAAATCCATTCACAGTTATAAATATTATGGATAATGGCAATAGATTATAATGTGTAAACCTGTAATCATAATTTGGGATTGCTTATCTCTTTTGCTGTTGTGCCAAACTTTTTTTAAATCTAAGGCCTTCTGTTCAACTCCATGAGTTATGCTTCTCTAGTATCCAAATAGTTTCCTCCCAGTCAGCAGGAGTTTGTACCCAGATGAATGACCTAATCTTGTGGAATCTAATCTCGTGAAGAAATCAGCCTGATCAGAACAGCAGAATTCATTGTAAGAGTTCTAGTTCAACTACGTATGACTCTGAGAAAGTCATTCCACAAAACTGTCATTTCATTCTCTTTCTCATGTCTGTCTTTATTTCTTAAACCTACTTTTATGATTTTCCCAATACCATTTTTATTCTTTTAACATTTAATTTTCAATTAACACATATTTCTTTTCTCTTACTTATACTGAAAGAAAAAAATGAACTTGAATAACAAATACACATAACCAAACAAAAGGTTTCCCACATTGTCCTTTTCCAAAAACACATGTCTCATTCTGCCTCTTGAGTCCAGTTCATCACTATTTTTTCAGGAATTATCAGCATCTGTCATATTTGTCATAGTAGCACACTTCATCATCAGTCATCTGGAATTGTGATTGGTAATTGCATTGATAAGAGAATATACATTTTTAATGTATTCACCTTTAAAATATGGTTGTTGTGTAAATTTATTTTTTCATTTTAATTCATTTTATTCTGCATTAGTTCACATAATTCTTCCCTGGATTCTCTTAACTTATCTTTACTGTCATGTCTTACAATATAATAGTATTATATTATATTAATGTATCATAATTTGTTCATCTATTCTCTGATTAATGGGACTCTTAATTTTCTTTTATTATGGTGCTATGAATTTTGAATTCTTTCTTCTTTTTGGAGAATAAGTCAAGTGCTGTCAAATACTATTTACAATTTAGTTACATATATCGTTCCTCCCCATTTTCATCTTTATTATCACACCATCCAAAAGATAGAGAATGGCAAGGAGGGGTTGGGAAAATTGAATCTTTTGTCTACTTTTATTTTTGTGACCTTGCCAGTATTAGTATCTAAGTTCTCTATCCCATCTTCTACTTGTCCCATCTGAGAGTTCACTTATATTATCTCACTGTTCATAATGTCATCTGAGATTTGAGGGAATAACAATTTACTCCAGAAATATTAACTCTTCCTATCTACTTTAATAATATTTTTCATGATTTTGCTCCTTAGATTCTTTATTTTCCCTTTTACATTCTTGATGTTTCTCAGACAATGATTAAGAAATTAATTTTTCAAATAGAAGCAAACAATAAACACAAATATTCTCCTATGTCACATTCAGAATATTTTCTTGTACTAATCAAAGTTTAATATATAAGTAGGTGTGTGTTTATATCCATACATATGTATGTATACACATATATAAGCACACAGTATATGTATGCATTTACTTATAGACATATAAACACAGACACTCACACACACACACACACACACACACACACACACACACACA
>NC_058132.1:394257528-394279553 GCF_016433145.1 Gracilinanus agilis | reverse complement strand
TCTGGAGTATCCCCTGGTGGGGAGGCACACTCTGCCAGCCCCAGCTGAGATATCACTTAACAGTGGTGGCTCTTTAGGGGCAGAACCTGTTCAACATGTTTACAAGATGTGTAGCTATTAGCAACATTTCACAGCTCATGATAATTAATGGGGAGATTGGTTGATCAAGTGAAGCGGTAAAGAGCACTAAATTGCGTCAGCATTTAGACTTTAAATTAAAACCAGAAAATAGCTTGCTATCTATGTGTTTGGCATAGCTCTTTCCTTAGCTTTATGTTTGTTTTGTTCACCTGTTTTATTAAATCTCAAAGTCTCAATTTAAGAGGTGCAGACATGCAGATTTCATATCTATATCTATATATCTCCATATAATTTTTTTTTCTGTCTGGGTAGCTGAAAAACACATCTCATGTGTCCATAGGTAGAACTACCACTTAAATTTAGGTCCCAGCGTATTCACCACGGGAGATTAGGGAGTTTACATTCCAATTAACAGCTAGTAGGAAAAGTGGTCATTTAATTTATTTAATTTTTAATTGATATATTTTGTTTTTACACCACCTTAATTTACTGGTGTATCTTTTCCTTTCTCCTTCTCAGAAGACCATCTCTTATAATAAAAAAATAAAGAACTCCCTCAAAAGAGAGCAAAACCACAGTTCAGAAAACCATCCAACATAAATACAGTGCTTTATATACATAGTCCTTCACCTCCACAGAGAAGTGAGGAAAGTACATATTCATTATAATCACATAATGCTATTTCCTCTTTTATTCCCATTTTTATTGTGAGTATTTTCCTTGTTCTACTTAGTTTACTTTTCATTATTTCATCCAAGCCTTCTCATATTCCTCTGTATTCTTCTTATTTATTATTTCTTAAATCATAATAATATTCTGTTACATGAATGTACTATTATTTACTGCCCTCCAATTGTTGGATATCTACTTTGTTTCCAGTTAAAAGTGGTCATTTCAATCATTATTCTGCTTGAGGCAGTTTCAGCCAGTAGCTTAATAGGTTTTAGAGATTTAGTGCTGGAAAGGACCTCAGAGACTTTCTAGTCCAACCCCCGATTTTACAAAAGAGGAAACTGAGGCAGAGGGGAAAGACAACTTATCTAACATTACACAAGTAGCAAGAAGTAGATCCTCAGAATGTAGATTCAACGATCTCTCCATTATATCTTGCTGTTTTATATGAATATTTCCTATTTTTAAAATAACTATTGTTAGAAGCCCTGCAGCCCACCCTTTTAAAATTTATTCTTATATTTATTAAAACTAGAGTTTAAATTAAGAATTTAGACCCCCAAGTGAAGTCTCCTTCTTCTGAAAAGACATTGAAATCACTTCCAGAGATTTCCCTCCCACCCCCTTCAAATCTAGCCTTGGGAAATGCACTTGGTTAAAATGAGGATACACTGTAACCTGTTTTCATACATCTCATCTTACCTGGGGTTCAAACATTTCTGACCATGTAAAGAAAAATGACCTAAAATTAACTTCAGCCTTTTAGAGCACTGTACAGATCTGAATTCAACATTTTTTTTTCACCTTCTTTAGAAGATAACAAATCCTATACACTTTATACACACTAAAACCATGTCCCTGAGATGATGAATTAGTTCTCAAGAGGTAAAACATCAAGCCAGGGTAGGAATAGATTCTCTTGAGCATTGCTGAACCTTGTCATTGAACTTATGTTACTCATCAAAAAAGAGTTGATATCACCGTAAAAATCAGAACTACTCTGTTTTATTCTCAACATATTCCATGAACTTTGCTGGGGTTGCCTTTTTGTTTAAATGGGTCATTTGGGCAGATTTATAATAATTTCAGTTCACATGATATAATATTCAGGGATGACATACTTTAATGAAAGAGCCCTGAGTTTGAACTCAGGGGACATGGGTTAGAATATTGGCTCTGCTACTTTCTACTTGTGTGACCTTTCTGAAATCCAGTTTCACTATCTATAAAATGAAGAGGTTGGACTAGAGATTGGCTAAGGTCCCTTCCAACTCTAAATCGATGACACTATATATTAGCCTACCAGAAGTATGTACTTTAGTACTCAATATCTAGATCTCCAATCTCAGCTAAGCCCTTTATTCTCTTTGACATCAGGTTTTTTTTCCCCTCTACCTCAGAATAATGTTGTGAGGATTAGTGCTTGTTAATTAAAAGTTGGTAAGTGCCTCAAGCTCCTTAGAGGAAAGCAGGCTACATAAATGTAAAATAACAACAAAACAATTCTACCATTAATTACTTCTCTCTCCAAATTCAGTCAGCACACTTCCTCCCTTCTCATTCTTCTTTACCACATAAATTGTGTCAACTGTAGGCATACAGGTCCAGTTTCTTTAATGATGTCAGTGGATATGTTCTATGATGCCTTTATAAATATATCTTCTCTAAGTTTGAATTGCACCCTTTTCCTTTCCTCTCCTTTTTACACCCCTTCCTGCCTGCCTACAGATAAAAGTTTTTCCCTTTCAGTGAAAGTTTTAATAAGTGTTCACAAATCTCTATTTTTGTTTTGATCTTATGCTATAATTAATTCCCAATTAATTATAATTGGGAATTATAATTAATATATAACTCTAAGTCTCTGCTGGGACTTAGAGTAAAGTAAAGAAGATTTTTGAGAGTATAATGTCCATCCCAGGTAACAAAAAGAAAGGAAATTGTGGCCTCTTTCCATATTTCCCCTAGTCTAACAATGATGAAAATGATGGCAGAATAAAGGGAGGAGGGTGGATTTTCTTATAAGTGTCTAATTCCCTGATCCCACATTCACTTCAAAATCATCTATTTCTTTTCTCCAACTTGCTCCTATCTTGCTTATGACAACAGTCAAAAGAGATAAATAGGCTATTAATAATGCAAAAAATACAAAGTCTACAAAAATAGTCTAAGGTCTATTATTCAAGTCAACTCACTTTAAAGAGATATCATTTGCAAAAGCAAAAATATTTAATGTGTTGATATGGACATGAAGTAGGCAGTATGATCAGTGGTTAGTTAACTGCTTTGGAAGAAAAACCACATGTTGCTGTTAAGACTTTTTTTTTTTTAACTCTTTCGGTGTTTCATTTGGTGAAACAATGTGCCATAATCAACCGTGAAGACAGCAACCATAATTGATGGATAATTAATCACATGGTCTAAAGCTGATTTCAGTATCATCACATTAATCCTATTAGTTCTATGAGCTTGCAGTCTTATCTGTTTTTTCCAAAACTGCTTCCAGCTGTCTTGCCAAGCTCACTTTTACTTTGGTATTTATACTATTTTACTAGGTTGAGATTATTAAGAGAATTGGTTAGGCAAGCGAGCAATATTTTTAACAAAGGACTAAATTGTCAGGAGATGTAATGTAGAAATGTATTAAATGACAGGAGATCAAGATTCTGGTCCCAGTTTCTCTTAATTTTTGTACCTCACTTTCTTCATCTTTATAACAAGGTGTTGGGGGTAGATGATTGTGAAGGTCTTCTCCAGTTCTAATACCTTGAGACTCTAAATCATCTTGTCCCAATTGCTCATATTTCATCCACTCACCACACTCACGTCTCTGTTTTACATTGGACACATTTTCCATATTAGGCTACAGCTGGCTACAGAGAGCAGCCTCTAATCAGCAACTTTTGTTTCTCATAAATGCCAAGATATTAAGCAGCTCTGAACATTTAGCTAATTATCTCCAACCACTGCAGGGAACTTGGGTCTTCTTTAGCCCTGGATATGCAGCAAATTCTCTTCTTACGAATCATAAGAGGAGGCCTGACATTGATTATTGTAACGCCTGCCTTTTCTTCTTGTTTTTTTGTCTGGAAGATAGTAATCAGATGACAAGATCTAAGAATGAAGCAAAAGAAAAATATGTACCTATCCTTTCCCCAAAGTTCATTTGCCTTTCTCTCTGAAATGCCTTAAATTATCTCTAAGAACTAGAAAGAAAATGTAGTATCCGGAGAAAAACTACAACTACATGAGCTTCTTTTCAGACAAGATGTTTACAGAATTCTGGGAGGGGTATAGAAAAGAACCGGTCAGAGAGTGCTACTGGTGGAAGTGGAATTCCCTTTCCATTTCTCTCACAATTATCAGACCTCTTCACTGGAGTCTTTTTATGATGCTTCACTATGGTATTATGACGAGTCTGGCTTCACCAAAGCAATGACAGACCTTTATTTTTTTGTTAGATCCCATATAATTACAAGGGTTCTCAGGGCAGTATTGGTGAATGATTATGTGTCCGTCATCCTTAGCATAGATAGGTATAGAGAATTTCATTACAAGAAGGTTATTATTATTATTTTTTTTTTTGGTTAGTGAAACTAATGAAAGCACCTAACAAACTCAATAAAATGTCAGCTCCTGGAGGGCTTTTTCCATTTGGACTCTGTATCCCACTTAGGTTCTTTGGATTCTTGGCATAGCACCTTGCCCATAACAATGACTTAATGAATTGTATTGAATGAAATTGAAGGTATGAAGAAGGTGTGATCTGTTTTGATGGATGGAATGTCCACACCAATGAACTAATGACTTATTGAAGAAGCTGTGAGACTATTGAGACTCCATTTATTCTTCCCACATACTTGTTTAAAAAGAGATATTAGAACGCATTTCTACATAAAAGCCAAAACCTTCAAGTGAGAAGAGAGTGAAATTCTGTTTTGGAGAGATTAAAAAGCTATTTGCTCCCATTCATATCCTATCTAGAGTCCTAATATAGATACCAAGTTCTTCATGGTAATTATTAGTAGGACATCAAGGTAACATCCTAAATGACTGCATCTTCAATAAGAGTTTAAATTCTTCCTCTACAGTAGAAACAAATACATTTTTATAATGTTTTAAAATAATTTATATAAATTTACATATAATTTAATAATTTTTATAATTATAAAATTACAAATTTTATAATGTCTTGAGTTTTATGGGCAAAACATTCTTCATAAATGCAAAGTATTTGATTAAAGGAATACTTTTCAACAAACCTGTATGTATGCCTGTTTGAATCTCACTAATTTAAAAGAAGTCAGTGCATCAAAAATGTTTTAAAAAACAAATCTTCACATTTCTGGAGACTTAAAGTTCAGTTTAGTTTATTTCCAGGGGGCAGAAAGTGATTCAACTTATGTACAAATACCACATTTTATTCATGATACTCTAGATCAATTCATCCTGAAAAGTTAGGACAAAAGAATCTCTACAATATTTGTGACAAATTTTTGTTTGAGGGTATCATACTTATCTAGTGTATATATTTTTTTCTTTTTTTGCTTAATTCATATCTCTGAAAATCAACCGTAATTAATAGAGTAGCTGGATTTATTATAGTCATTTGAGATTTACAAAGCAGTTTACACATATTATCTCATTTGATTTATACAACCACCCTTTGATTTAATAGCTCATACTATAAAATGCTTTAAGGTTTGTGAAGCACTTTACAAATTTTATCTCATTTTATTCTCACAACAACCCTGTGTGTCATTGTCATCCCAATTTTACAGATGAGGAAACTGAGTGAAAGAGAGTTTAAATGACTCATTCAGGATCATATTGCTAGTAAGCATCTCTGGAAAGATTCGACTTGAAGTTTTCCTGACACCAAGCCCTAAGTGCTCGTTGATCCACTGTGCCACATAGTTGCTTTATGTTGTGAATATAGTATTATCCCATTTTACAGATGAAAAAACTAAGACTCAGGATCACAGAATTTCCAAGCTGGAAGGAATCTCATTTGGCCATGAGAAGCCATCCAAACACATATAGGGAGAAAGAATCTCTGACAGCATGCCTCATAGAGAATCATCTACTTTCCAAAGAGAAGCTGATTGGCTTCTACCATACCTACACAACTAGTAGGATTTGAGCCTGGCTCTCTTCTGACTCCATGTTCTTGCATACTTGGCCATTTTACATTTATTAATCAATTCGGTGACTGAAACTGAAACAGTTAGGCCCAATTTGGATTAGACAGGGAAAGATTTTAAAGCATATTCATTTTTATTCACAACCATTACTTCCAAAAAAGTTTTTAAAATTATTACATTTAAGAACACATGAAAGACAATAGGTATATATGCATATTCTAATATAGGGAATATGCAGCCTAGTATGTTGCTTGAAGGCCTTGTACAACCAACAAGAAACAGATACTTAATCTGAATACTTTAAACCAACTATGAATATTTACAGATTCTTAGTTTATCCCTTCTGGTTTCTGCCATAGAATCATGTGTTAACATGAGATGTTGCTGGTAGCAGCTATAATTTTTCCCCTCAAGCTTAAATAAATCTGGGTGAAGACTTAATAAACCTTATTTAGATTTAAAACAGCCCTCTAGTGACCAGTGATGTATCACCTGGTGAAAATCTTCAAATGATTTTCTATAATGCCCTCTTTCCCTATGATTTCTACATGGTGTAACTAATTAGCCAAACAAGCTTAGAAAAATTCCAACTGTTTTTGTCAAGTTTGCACAGAATTGCCTGACCAAATAGTTCAGAAATACAAATGGCTGGAGTTCATCATTAATGCAATGAAAATGAGGAAAAATCTTGTAACCTATTTTAATCAGCAGGTACTAAAATGAAAGGGAGCAAAAGGGTCGTATATTTTCTGGCTAGGCTCAGATCAAATTTAATTTCATTTGATTGTCTACTATTTTTTCCAGAAACGAGGTGCCAGTTCAGAATACAATGTTTCCTGCCAAACAATGACTTTGTTTAGTTTGGTCCCTTCAGGAAAAAGTTCATAATACTCCATGAGACCATTACACACTCTTTTCGCTTTTCCATGTTTTACTGGTGGTAGGGGGAGGGGAGAAGAAAAGGCTAAAACAAACTAATTTTTGGTCATTTTATTCCTTTTGCAAACAGTGTGAAGACTAACCAATTTGTACTTACAAATCTGGGGCATTAACAGAAAGGGGACCCTAAATCCACATGCACACAAGCAGTAACTGTTTGTATGCCAAGCTGTTTGTAAGCCTGATTTGACAGCGGAGGGCTATTCATTCTTTTGTCAACTGTCAGTCTAAAAATGTTAACCTGCATGGGTCTTGGGGTATGGGAGCGCTAAATCTTCCTTACTACAACTGTATAATGAACAGACTGTTTCATTAGTGGGACAATTCACTCTACAGATCCAGCCCAAACAACTTATTTCACAATTTGTGAGCAGAATTAAATTTACGGGGAGTTGCAAAGGCGGAGGTGGGAGGGGGGGGGGGAACGACAGGGGGGGGGGGGAGGCGAGGGGGAGAAGGAGGCGGGAGTAGGTGAGTGGCACACAATGTACTGAGGGATCAGTGTATTAATACAAGTGTTCCAGTCCATTTCATCAGACGTTGTGGGCCTGAGTCACGCCAGACTTGCAGCATGCAGATCAGTGGATTAGGGGCTTCACAGCATCAGGTCAAGTGTCTAGGGGGTAGCTGATAAACACCCCAAACCTGACAACAGATTTTTCTTTCTTCCTGGACCACTTGTTAAGTGTCAGAGCAAATCTTTTGAATGGCAGCAGAGTTTACTTAGGGGCCTTTTCTTCGAGAAGACACTCTATCCATTTTCTGAAGCCCATTCCAGGCTGTCTCAGGAATAAATTGGCTCTGCATCTTACACACCCCCCTCTCCTTTTTTCCACATCTTGACTATGAGCCTTTGTCTCAAGGTGTGTGAACCAGAACAAAAATCCATGTGGAGAGTCGCTAAGGTTTGAGCGCCTTCGGATTTAGCTTTAATACAAATTAAACACTTTGAAGATTACACAATCAAATACTTTTTGTCGCAGAAAATTTTCATTTTTTTTTAACACAGTAAATGAGGCGAATGTATAGACCTGATCAATTGGAAGCAACAAATTATCACAGAATAATTTGATTGTAATGATGCCCAATAGATCCCATTAATATGTCATGCTAAAATCCAGAACACTGCAAAATTTATTCTTTAAAAACCTCACTGTAGGAACCATTCATGCTATATTATAACATTTATCCCTGATAATTCAAAGAGCATGAGAGAAATATGGTGCTGTAATATCAAACATATTTTCTAACTATGTCCGAATGCAGATGCCTGCTTTCTACTTTGTGTTCCCATAAATGCTTTAATAAGCTCAAATGCTTCAGAGGAACTTTTGTTGGTTCTTGTTTTTCTTTTTCTTGATTTTTAGCAACTTCGTCTAGAGAGTTTGCATTTGATAGTGCTCATAAATTCAATTATGAAGACTTCATGTGATTTCACATGAAAATATTTTAAAGAGGAAAAAAATATAAATATTGGTAGCCTTTTAATGGGAGCTTGCTTTCTTATACATTTTAAACATGAAGGTTTTTGAAGCCTCATTTCTGGAAAGGTTTTGGATAAATATTTTTATTTAAAAATAGACAAATTGAGATGATGTTCTCAAGCTGAAAAGCCACATTTCTCTCCTAGATCTGATGATAAAGAATATTATATTGCCTTTGAAAATGATGTTTCACAGCCAGAGAGTTCCCATTTCCAAGTGTACATAGCACTACTACCTCTGAAAAGGGTCCAGTTAAATCTGATAACACAAGTCCGATAATATCAAAGCTACAGCACTATTAGCAGATGATTCTCTAAAGTAATTGCTTAAGGGTTTTCCAAAACAACCTGGTGATTTAGGCTGCCTAAACACTCTGACAATGAGTCAACAAAGGAGTTCCTCAATCAATCTGATGGTATTAAGAATATGTATTTGGTCTATATGATTTTCAAAACCCAACAATACTTAGAAGGATGATTGGAACTTGCTTATTGCTGTAGTCTCTAGTCACAACAACAAAGGCATCATGTTTAAAAGAAAGTCAGTTCAATTGAACAAATATTGACTGAACACCAGTGATGTGTAAAGTAGTACATTGGGTACTGTGAAAGGCATGAGGAAATCTAAAACCCTTATCTTTACCTGTAAGAAAATGACTATCCAATGTGGGAATGAAACATTCAAAAAAATTAATAAAGTTCTGGACCCATTCAGATGGTTATATTTCTCCCTGACAGTTCTGGGAGGATCTCTGAGAAGCAATGAATTCTCAAACTCCCATCCAGTGTATTATTTCTTGCCAAAGCAACCAGTTTTTATTGCCTCAATATAGTTTTCTAGTACCAGTTAATATCTTCCAAGTATCATTTAACTGGGTGATCATCTCAATTTCACTTATAAGCAATTAACAGTATTAACTTTTACAAAAAAAGGTATGTGCTAAGAAGATATAGCAAAAATAGAAGTAGAAACAAATCCTTACTCCCTCTCAATAGGGGGCACACTTTCCAGACTTCTACTGTCTCAGTCCCTGGAGAGAATAGACACAAACTTAAAGTCATTGAAAAATCATTTTCATCACTGAGTTCATGTCCAGGTATGGTATGACTGATGAATGAGTGATGATAGCTGGACATAGAATCTCTGCTGCAAGATCCATTCACTGCTAGCCTACCTCAAGCAGGTCGTTCCTCAAAACTGACTCTTTTTTAAGTTCAGTCATTGGACTTCTGGTGGCTCTCCTGAACATTCAAAACTTTTCCTTTATTTAAAATTGAGAAAGAATAAACACAACAGGGCCTGGAGAAATAGGTCCACACATACACAGGTCACATACTGGCCCAGGAGGGAAGAAAAGCTTTCTCACCAACTCTTTCACCAAAATCTTACAAAATTTCTTCCCTCCATTGCCACCAAGAAAGAGGGTGATGAGTTTTTCCGTTGGAATCTTTTGCTTTCTCTCTTAGGTCTCAGTAGTCGATTAAAAGGCTTTTTCTTCATGATGTAAGAAAATACCAATGCATGTTCTGCACTAGGAACAGCCTCTCTCCCCTTATTACTCATCATGTACTTTCAGAACAGGCTAAGGACTGGGAATCCTATCCCCACCCCAACCCACACACTAGGCTTCCACCACAGAATAAAATATAGAATTTGATGTGTTTTAGGAAAGGGACAAAATATTATGGCAGGACAGAGGCAGCAATCACTTTTAGCTTCATAGAAGATATAGTATTCAGAATAGGTTTTAAAGAATTTGTTGTCTCTCAGCTAAGGTTTTGATAAGCAGAAAAGGATGTGGGAGGGGATGGGATTTAAGAGGGAACACTGAAGGAATAGTAGTAGGAATGAAATATAGTTTGTCTTTGATGGATAGCAAGAAGCCCATGTTGATTGGATCACAGCTTGTATGAAGAAGAATAGTAGGAGGTAATGGTGAAGAGATAAGTTAGGGTCAGGTTGCAAATGAAAAGAGTTTGGACATTTTTTTTGTAGGCAGTGGGGAATCATAAGCACAAGACTAGTTTTCATTTGTTTTGTTTTTGTTTTATCAATAGAACTTATTTACAAGTGTCTCAGTCTGTCCTTTCCTCCCACATCATAAAAAAGCATCATCTGTGAGACATATATGTATATATAAATTGTCTTTCATATTTCCATTTTTTAGTTCATTCTATGGAAGTAAGTCACATAATATTCTCTTGGTTCTACTCACCTTGCTATTTATTAACACATGTAGTTCTTTCCAAGATCTCTAAAAAATGCTTTCATGTATTTGGAAAACACATGTTGTATTGACTACAGTCAGGGATGTTGTGGAGTCAGCTTGAACCTGCTTGGGAGAGTTGGTTGTTAAACTTTTAGTAGGATTGTTTATACCTTAGAAATCAGTAGACATTACAATTCATACTTGATTTATTATTTTTAATTGATTTGTCTAAATTTAAGAAAGTGATGGAGGAAATGTTAATAATGTAAAGTAAACTAGGGGCAGCTAGGTGGCTCAGTGGGTTGAAAGCTTGACTTAGAAATGGGAGGTAGGGGCAGCTGGGTAGCTCAGTGGAGTGAGAGCCAGGCCTAGAGACAGGAGGTCCTAGGTTCAAACCCGGCCTCAGCCACTTCCCAGCTGTGTGACCCTGGGCCAGTCACTTGACCCCCATTGCCCACCCTTGCCAATCTTCCACCTATGAGACAATACACCGAAGTACAAGGGTGTAAAAAAAAAAAAAAAAGAAAGAAAGAAATGGGAGGTCCTGGGTTCAAATCTGGTCTCAGATACTTCCTAGCTCTGTGATCCTGGGCAAGTCACTTAACCCCATTTGCCTAGCCTATGCCATTCTTCTGCCTTGGAACCAGTACATAGTATTGATTCTAAAATGGAAGGTAAGGGTTAAAAAAATATTACAGGGTAAACTTAAAAGCATGTTGTGCTTCCATTTTCTCTTTAGAGAGCCTATTGTTAAACATTTATCAGAATGCCTATGAATACAGTGTTAGGTATAAAACACAGATCAATAGAGGGGGCAAAAATGCAATGAAATTATTTGACTTTGAAAGTCACTTAACCACTTTAGGCCTCCATTTTTTCATCTCTAAAAATGGTAAGCGAGGTTAGTGGATCTCCAAAGTCACATCTAGCTTGGTGATCCTTCGTCTAAGAGGTCATGATTGTGTATTGTGTATTTAGTATAACCATTTTAAGCCTGTACCCACCTACATTCAGGGTTCATGGGACCTTCTCACAGAGTTCTTCAGTTGCTAAGGGCCAGTGGAGGTAACTTTTGGCCAAAATATTGGTACTATTTCTTCATAATGGCTGGGGGACCCAATTGGTCCACATGCCCAAATAAGTTGGGGACACAGAGAGTTCCTAAATTACTTTTGACCATAGTTACATTGGTAGAGGTTTGGAAAAATGCTCTGTCCATAGATTTCCTTTGGGATTGGGACAGAAGGGACACATGACTGTTGTGAAGATCAATGAAACAATAGATCTACTCTATAAATGTGAACTTTTCTTATGCCTGGTTAAAGTGTGGTACACCAAAACCAAGAGCTCAGATAAAACAAAATATTTTGTATCCTACTAGAAATGAATTGCAGATACTTTGCCTTGATAATAAAATTAAGCTCAAGAAAACCAATGAAAGCACCAGAAATATTGGACATGAAGTATACAGTCACTTGATTTTTTACTCCATCATGTAGGCAGAATGTTTTTTTCTCCTTTCTACTACTAAATCTTCCCCATCACATTCCAGAATGCTTTGCCCCAAACACCATCATCTAGCTTCAGACCTTTTGTGCCCACTCCTCTGCCCCAACATCTAATTCTTTGATGTTTTTGCATGAATTCTTGCATTTGTATGTTTTGACATTTTTCATTTCCAACAGCTGTGGGGTAAACATTTGCAGCCTCAGAGTGATTTCATTCCACCAGCCTGCCAAGATGCTTGCCAAGTCTTTAATGTTTTCTTACTCCATATGCATTGTCATTTAGAATTCTTTAGTCTTACTTGGAACAGTTAGGTTCTTTATTTTTGCAAAAAAAAGCATGAATGGTGAGTATGATATGATGTTTGATCATTTCTTCATGGAATTTATTTATCTTACAATTTCATCTTTTTTTAAGCATTTTTTGAGTCAAATGATAGCTTTTAATATTTATTCTTATCGAGTTAAATTTGTCAAATATCTCCAAATATTATTGGATGGTTTCTGGAAACTACTCCATGAGTAGATTTAAAGAATTTGAGGATGGAATAGTAATTAGCAACCAAATTTGTATTGAGTCCAATAAAATAAGTCTTAGTTGAATAAAGTTCAGTTAAAAGTAGTACCTACATTTAAATCCATTTCCTTTCTATTTTTCTATAAATTATCTAAAATGTAACAATAATAATAGCTAGCATTCATATAGCACTTACTGTGTGCCAGATACTGTGTTAAGACAACCCCCTAACTCATTCACTGGTGTGAGGCCTCTTGGTTACCCTCAACTTGGTTTAACCAGAGTGTAGCAGCTTCTTGGAGTCACAGGTGAGAGTTGAGTGAAAGATGGAAACTGAAGGTGGATGCATGGCCCTGAAAAGGGCTCTGCAAGCCCTCACACCAGAGGTGCTAGCCTTCCTTATCCACCCAAAACCCCCTATCAACCCCTAGAAAGAAACTAATAATCTGCCTACACAATGTTAATTGTTATTACTTTCAAAGCTGTTTCATGAGCTTACATAGAAACCTTTTCTCCAAAAGACTAAACTCTCTGAACTAGTAGGAGTTATGAAAGGGCAGGTTATAAGAGGAGGAAGAAACTAGGTAAAAAAAAACTATGGAAGAAGAGATAAATATCTATTATATATATACTCTGCTAGATACTAAGGACATAAAGACAAAAAAAAAATCAATGATGAGCTAGCAAAGGAGACTAAAAGAGTTTTGGATAGGTAGGGGGAGAACCAAAAGAGAGAATATCCAGAATGAGAGGGTAGCCATCGATGTCAAATGTTGCAGAGAAGTAAAGAAGGATGAAGACTGAGAAAAGACCATCAAATTTGGCAATTAAGAATTCATTGATAATGTTGTAAAGGTCCATTTCAGTTGAGTGAGGATGTTGGAAGCTAGATTGTAAGGATGGAGAAGTGAGAGGAGAACAAATAGAGGTAAGGAGAATAGCCAGATTTTTCTAAAAAGTTGAGAAAGAAGAGAGACAATAATAGCTTTTATAGAGAGGGTAGGTCTAGTGCACTTTCTTGCTTATTTATTTATTTATCTATCTATCTATTTATTTATTTATTTTAGAATGGGGATAATTTGGCATGTTTGTAGTCAGCAGGAAAGGGACCAATAAAGAAATAGGTGATTATTTTTTAGTGAATATTCATAAAAATATTACTACTGCTGGATCCATGGGGTTAGGGCACTTCATTGCTACATTTTGTTCTTATTCAGTTGTTATTTAATTATGGTTGACTTTTCATGATCCTTTTTGGGGTTTTCTTGGCAAAGATGCTGGAATGGTTTGCCATTTCCTTCTCCAGCTCATTTTACAGATGAGAAAACTGAGGCAACAGGGTTAAGTGACCTTGACCCAAGGTCATACAAGGTCATAAATGTCTGAGACTAGATTTGAACTCAGGAAGATTCATCTTCCTCACTTTGGACATGGCACTCTATCCACTGTGTTGCCTGGCTGCCCATCTCTTCATCTTAAAGAGTCTCTAAATCTGGACACAAGAGGACTGACCAGTTTAGTACTAAAAAGATTTTTTAAAGATTATTTTCTAAAAATATCCTCATCCTAGAGTGTTAAGAAGAATTGATTAAAGTTTAGACTTGGTTAATATCTATGTTTCCCCCCAGGTATTCAATGAATAATATAGATAAATTATAGAATAGGGTAGCCAGGTGGCTCAGTGGATACAGTACAGGGCTCTGAAGTCAGGGAGACTCATTTTCCTTAGTCGAAAAATGGCCTCAGACACTACATGCATGACCCTGAGCAAGTCACTTCACCCTGTTTGCTTCCATTTCCTCATCTGTAAAATAAGCTGGAGAAGGAAATGACAAACCACTCCAGAATCTTTGCCAAGAAAGCTCCAAATGGACCCTGAGAGCTGAGACTCTTCCTTGAGAGATAGTTTCCCTTTTTTATAATAATAATATATCATCATATCTTACATTATATATTATTTTATGTTAATAATTATGTGTAATAATATGTGATAAATGTGTAGTATAACAATATATTATATGATAATATAATAATGTAATAATATAATAAAATATAATAATGGCAACATCATAATTCCCATTACAGTTATATATTTGTTTCCTTTGAAAGAGGAAGTATTTTAGGAGTACTGTATTAGCTTTACACCATATTTATTACCATTAATTATTCCTACAACTCTACTATCTACTTGTTCTTTTCTACTTGACTTCTTTTCTCTTGAATCATTTCAGTATGACTGAGTCATGCCTTTGCTGAAGCAAGTCATCCTTTCCAATCTCACTAGTTCATTTTACCCCCCAAAGTTCCTATCACTCTGTCCTCATCTATATCAAATACCTTAGTTTCTCTTGATAGCTTATCCTCTACTTCTTGCTTTCACCATGGCTGTCAATCTACCTGCTTCAACTGGAAGCCTACTAGGAAGAAAGAGATGATGTCAAATTCGGTTTGATTCAACAAACATTCACAATGTTCCTACCAGGGCCTGGAATTATTCCAGGTGCTGAGGATATAATAACAATAAGGAAAGAGCCTTTATTTTCCAAGGGCTTCCATACCACTGGAGGAACCTGCCTGCTACTATAAGTTGGGTTTTATAGGAAATTTGGCTAATATAATAACAAATAATAACCAAAACCATATGCACAAAATAAACTACTCTTCTTCAGGATCAAGGAGGAGCTTTGGGGATCAGATTTCCTTTGCTGTTGGATAACTTACCTTTATTTGAAGATTCATGTTCTTCTTCTTGTCCTTTTTTGTCAAATCTAATTCATTTGGTTTATTTTCAGAGAATTGGTTTCAAGTTGATATTTCACAATGCAGCTGGTAAGAAGAGCTTTTTCTTCTTTGCTATTTCATTTGCTTTTAAAAGACCAGCATGGATGTGAAAATAGGCATGCTGAGTAGTACAACCCATGTAGAGGTAATAGCTAATTAAATCCAATCTCAAAGATTATTAGTTATTAAAACAACAAAACAAACCAAAAAGAGAGCACATTTTGGTTTAGGGGTGACAAGGGTAGAACAGAGAAAGAGAGGAATGTGTGAAAAGAATTGCTAAGTAACTGATAAATAGGCTTAAGTTATTTAAACTGGCATCTAGTGTAACTTAAACAGTATGTTTTGTATCATCTAAATTTCTAAATACCTGTAGTATATTTGTAAACATGGCAATCTAACATTTTATTGAATGGCACATTGATATTCAAATGAGCACAAATGAGGATTTAACAGCTGATTGCACAGTGTGAATGATAGTGACTAATTGTCCAGTAGTAAATTTGCACAGATAATAGTACCTCGGGGATCAGCAAGGAGCAATATGACTTACAGTAAATCTAAGCATTGTAAGTTTGCTGCCAGAGACCCGGATGTGACAGACAGAAGAAAGCCAGGATGTGGGCAAAATGGGCAGTCAGAATGGGAAAGGAAGCGGCAGGAGAATTGGCGCTAGGTTGAAGGGGCGGTGTGAAACTTCTTTCCCCCTCCACGAAGGCCTTCACCTCTTTTATAACAGTGATCAATGGGGCTCCATGGCCACTGAATGCTGTTCCTCTTCTAGGAAGCAATTGTTCAGAGGTGTGGCTCATTTCAGGCATTTAATCTCTATTGAATGGCGGCTGTGTTATCCATTTTGTTTTTGGCCTAGGGAGCGAAGGCAGCTGGTCAGTGGAAAGCAACAATGACTGAGAGGGTAGAATGGGGGCAAGTCTGCAGATGCTTGCATCCCCAACATTGACCTTGGTGATTTCCCCTCCCAGGGTGCCTTGTCCCTCTCAGCAGGAGCCTAGCTTTTCTAACTGCTCCTGTTGTGGAAGAGGTAGAGACTACCTGAAGGTTTTCTCTTACCTGAACACCACCTAGATCTGATGGACCCACACAACACTAGATGGAAACGGAGACCAAATGCATCCAAGGCTGCTGAAAGCAAAACACAAAAATAAGCCCTTTGATTTTGGAAAATAAACTTTTAGCATTGTAAATTGGAAATGCATTACAGGTTTAGTTTGACTATCTGGTGTCAGTATACTAGTGGCACTCACTGAGCTAATGAGTTTCTACTTATTTAACAGAATAATTGACCACTATAGGGCAGAAGACAAGAGACAGACTCCAGAAAACTCCTGTCTCTGAGATAAGATATTCTAGTAATCATATAGGGTATCTTATTGATAAGGTCAAGTATATATATATACATATACACACACACAGGCAGGATAGACCTGGAGGTCTGGTTAGGTCCCATTTTTGCCGCTCTCTCTGTGGCAAGTTACACTCTTTAACTCTCAAGTTCTTACCTGGTAAAACTGGCAAATAACAATTGCTCTGCGTTGCCCATCAGGAAGATAAAAGGAGATATTTATGAATGCCTAGTAGTTATGGAATCTTATACATCAGTTGTTGTTATTTTTGACCTATTAATTTATTGTTTGGTTTTCAAGGTTTTGCCTTTGTGATAGGGCAGATATTTATATTTTCTTAATTTTCAGAAGAATGGGAAGAGGTAGAATGGATAAAGGGAATCCTAGGCAAAATTGTGAAGAACATAATGTTCGCTCATCCATTCATTCATCAAACATTTTTTGAGGTTTAATATGTACCAGGAGAAAAAGGGCTGTAGGAAATCAATGGAAGCAAAAGACATAGAACTTGCTTATAACCTAGGTAGGGAGGTCAGAATAAGAATAAGAGAAGCACTCAAATTGGAGGAGAAAAGGGAATGAACTGATAAGAAAGAGTAGGAAGGGGCTAGGAATGATTATATGTTAGCAAAACTTAATGTTTTCAAGGGGAAATTGCTAAAGTAGAATTAGTGCAAGCAAGGCAGCAGAGCGTAGAAGAATGAAGATTAGATTGGTTGTAAGGACACCTAGCAGTTAATTCCTGTTCTGGAACTAACTAGCTATAGGCCTGACATAAATCACTTTACCAGTGCATGTTCTCATCTTGTCAAATGAAGGAATTGAAGGAAATGACCCCTAAATCCCTTTTCAGATTTAATATTCTAAGATTCTCAGTGCCAATATAGAATATTCTAGCTGCTATGAATTGAAGTACTTAAAAATCCTGATCATTCAGAGGAAAGAGGAAAATATTAGTGTCTACTTTTATTTTATTTCCTAAAATAGTACTCCATACATAGTTCTAATGAAATACTTTACAAATCCATTATTTTGTCAGTTTAGAGTCTTCCATCAACCTATGTAGATCTTAACCCCTTCTATAGTTTATCAGATTGCTTTCAGGAGTAGTAAATAGTCTTTTCTGAATGTAAAAAAATGTCAGGAGGTAGAACAAAGAAGTAGGACTAGAAATAAGAAAATATGGTGAGCTCTTTTCTCATCTCAACTTCTCCAAACAGATCTAGACAATACACCAGACTGAATCCTGATGGAGAAACACAAGAAAAGTTAGAGGGACAATTTTTTAAAGTCCAGGTTAGCACAGGAAGATAGGCCGAGAGGTCTGTGGACACAATATGGGGAATGGGGTGGGTATGGGCAAGAGAGTGTAGAGTACTCTAGTTCAGGGAAAATCATCTAGTTCTTTTAAAAAGGGAGGGCAAAATAGAAATAGAAAGAATCCACCAACTGCCTCCTGAAAGAATTCCCAAAATAAAATTCCTAGGAACATTGTAGTCAATATCCAAAACTTCCAGGTTAAAGGAAATATTGCAAACATTCAGAAAGAAAGAATTCAAGTACCAACGAGTCACAGTTAAGACCACACATGATTTAAGAACAATCACAGGAAAGTAGTAGAAAGGTTGGAATTCATACTTCATAAAGTAAAGAATACAGACTTAAGGACAAGAATAATTTTTTAGAAAAACTGAATATATTCCATACTATGGAAAAAATTGGATCTTTAAAGAAATAGAAGACTTTCAAGAATTCCTGATGAAAAGACCAGAATTGTTTGGAACTTGGAAGTTCAAATGTGGGAGTTAAAAGAAACACAAAAAGGTAAACATAAATAGGGGTTTGTTTTCCTTTCATTTTCAATTGGTGGGCTGTTGTGATAGAAAAGAGATAGAATAGATTTTCACTCATCAAAGAAATGAAATATAATTTTTAAAAATGTAGGAAGATTGGTCCAAGTATAATAGATATAAAGTTCATCAACCTTTTTGAGGGAAAGTGGGGGATGGAAAACTGGACCTTTGATTTCACTAGTATAGGGAGCATCTAGTGAGAAAACCTCTTCATCTACTCTGCAATTGATAGTGTTAGAAATTTTCCTGAGGGTTCTGAGAGGTTTGAGGGATTTACCGAGGGATATTCAACCAGAATATATCACAAACAAGACTCAAACACAGGGTCATCTTGACTCTGAGTTCCCTACCTCCTATGCCAATTGCCTTAATTATAGCTTACTTTACTCTCAACATGGGAAAGAATCTATTTAGGGGACTTCTATTCAGGACTTGATCCTCACCAACAAGGAAAAACTGGTTATAGTGGTGGAAATTTTTGGGAACCTTAGCAGGGGAAACGCACCTTAAAATTTATGAGAAGAAGAAAGCTATTCCTATTCTGGCATTTATGCCAAGTTTTAGAGAAGGAGTTCTGGAAAGGTTCAGAAAAAGAATGGACATTAATTATTACATGGAATAAAATTCTATAGAGAAAGTCTATCCAAGATGAATGGGATGCTCTATAGAATCAAATTCTGAAGAAACAAAGCTAAATGATTCTTATAAAAGAAGAAAAAGGAAGGTAGTCTAAGGAGAATGGTAATGTATATACAGGGGACTTGTTGGACAAAAATTTTAAATAGGTAAGTTCAGAAGATAAAAGCAAGAATAAGCAATCAATGACAAATGCCAAAAATTAGCAAACTACTGAAAGAACAGTATTAGAAATTCCAAAGCTCATAATGTTGATGAGTAATGTTAAGTAAAATAAAGCTTTTTCATATATCATGTTCTGTAAAGCCTAATGTAGCATCAGCCACCACCATGGATTTATGGTATGCCTTTTGTTTCCCTCTCAGCAGAGTATTGTGGTAGAGGGAGCCACATAACATATAGGTCCCATGACTTAGCATGGACTTCTTTTGGAAAAGTTGACCCATTTCCTTAAAACCAGCCTCTATTCTCTTTTCATCTTGCTGGCCCGGAAACTTGCCTAGTAGAGAAGGTATTAAAGCCATGTTGAGGCCCCCTTTTTCATAATATATTAGTTTCACTTTTTTTTTGGTCTGTGTTGAATGTCTTGCATTGAAAAGTTAAATGCTATATATTCACATGCATTTCTAACACCAAAGACTTAAGTCAAGGCTATCAAATTACCAATCACTTTTCCTTATGCTTTGAGTTGCCTGGATACAACTCTTGCTGTCTCGCCTTGAATCTCATCAAGTGCTTAAGTTTGTGATATTTTGTAAATATGTCAATACAATAAAGTAGTTATAACTTGTTAATAAAAATGGACAGCAAAAATCATTTTTAAAAGGTATGTTGGGGTTGCGACCATCTTGGATCTGCTACAAAATGTACAGGGAAACAACAGAACCATCTGGGCCACAGATCAAGAATTATAATCCCAGACTGAAAAGGGCTTGCAGAATCTGATGGTGATAATCAATAATGGAGTTTGAGGAACAGCAGTCTATACAGATAACTAACCACTCAACAGGCCTTCCTGGCAGCAGTAACTGAGAAAAATGAAGAACCAGTCAGCAAGGCAAAACAGGGTCAGAATAAAGAAAACAAGAAAACCTACAACACAAAGTAGGACTTCAACTGATGACATAATGGATAGATTGCTGGACTTAGAGTTACAAATATTTAAATTCAAATCTACCCTCAGATACTACTAGCTATGTGACTTTGGATAAATCATTTAACTTTTGTCTGCCTTAGTTTCTTCATCTGTAAAATAAAGATATTAATAATAACACCTACCTTTCAGGGTTTTTTGGAAGATAAAATGAGATTAAGTTTGTAAAATGCTTTGTTAACTTTAAAAAGCTATATAAATGTTAGTTAAGTCACTATATGGAAATATAAGAATGTCCTCTTTGCTAAAAACAAAGTCAGATATAGCTATAAGTGCCCAGCTTTAGGTAGCTAGATATAGGGGAAGACAAGATTGAGTTTTTCTCTTAGTAGGCACAGCTAAGTGCTTCTAAGAAATTCAAAGTTAGGGTGAAGCAACCTCACACTACTTATATAAAACTGATACAGAAAAACGTTTAAATTCTAATTGTACAAGAAACATAAGAGGAAGAAATAAACAATAGAGCAAAGGTTGTCCAAGTCCTAAAGAGCAATAATAATGATGTAAAATCTATTATGGAATTAACAGTGTAATCATCTGGAAGCAAAAACATTTTCCTATATAATCAGAGCTATTTAAAAGTGGAATGAATTCCTTGAAGGTGGTGGATTTCTCTTTACTAGAGATGAAAAAAACCTTACTCCTATCTTAGAATCAATACTAAGTATTAGTTCCAAGGCAGAAGAGCAGTAAGGGCTAGGCAGGTGGGGTTAAGTAACTTGCTCAAAGTCACATAGTGTTAAAATCATTATCTGGGATAAGATGGATGACACCTTGATTGACAGGGATGGCAGTTGAGAGCTTCCCAAAGTTCCCAGGTGCTGTGAGCTAGGGGCAAAAATCAGTTGGCTCCACCCTATAAATACCACCCAAGGAACAACAGTTGGGAGCTCAAAGCTCAGAGCTGAGATTTGAGCAGGCTTCTTTGGAGCAAGAACTGGAACAGAGGGAGGTGAAGGGTGGAAAGGGTAGTCCTGAAACCTGTAACCTGTACCTGACTCAGAGAGAGAGTTAGTGTTTAATCAACACCATTGATAGCAGAGCTGAGAGAGTATATAGATCATCTATCAACATCAACATCAATAGCCTTTCCTAATCTCTGGCTTGGCTGTGGCCAGGTCAGGTCAGAGTTAGTGAGAGGGTGAAGACCTCCAGTTTCTACCAGCCTAGCAATCTCCAGACTTGATCAAAAATTAGTTTAGTAGCCAACAAATAGCAATAGGATTCACAGATCCTCAAACCTATTACCTTATTTTCCTTTCCCCATTAATAGTTTCAAAAGAATGATTTACCAACAAGTACCTTTTCTAAGTGGTTATTCTACGAAGCCCTTGGGAAAGGGAGATTCAATACTCAGTCAGATAACAATGTTTCCAATAGCCTATCAACAATTTATCCAAATTCAGGTTGGGACCTAGAGAGGTTAATCATCCACCAAATCTCTCAGGGGTTCCCAACCTGGGCAACTGTTAGAAGGAAGCAACTGACAGGCTTAATCAAGCAAGCCTATCTGGGAGGAGAGGCAAAATTACATTAGCAGCTATTGTGAGAGGAGTGTGTGTTTCCTCCCTCACCATCTATAGTCAGCTTAGTCCTTGGACACCTGATCCCTCCTCCATTCATACTGTCTCTTAGATCTACATACCATCCATCCTCCAAGATCTAGAGGAAGATCTAAAGGAGATATATA
>NC_058132.1:394241923-394257028 GCF_016433145.1 Gracilinanus agilis | reverse complement strand
CTTTAGAAAATGAAAGACTCCAAGTTTCATGGATCTTTCACCTAAATCTGTCACTAGAGCATACTGTTATTAGTTTGGTGTGTGGTAACATTATTCTTTTACCAGAAGGGAATTAAGTTTCATACTATTGAAAGTAGATTCTCAGAACACTTTGGATAAAATATGTGATCATCAACACTTCTGTTTTTTATTTTTTAACTACAGGAACAATTTAAAAACAATGAGATGTGATATTTGCTACTGAGAAACACTGAAACGTTGAAAAGTTATTAAAATACTTTTGAACTGAAATTCAGTGGCTTTCACACACTCTAAAATTGGTCATCACTGGGGGAACAAATGTAATCCTCTGAATATTTTAATGGTTCTGACCCAGTAAGTCTTGAGGTAAATATTTCTTATAAAGGTAACTTTAGATGATAGTTTCATTGAAGGTCAGTGGTTGTATGAGACTAATTTTCTTCTTGCAAAAATGCACTTATCTACTGAACAAGTAATAAGAATATTCCAGAATTTAAATGAAACCTTTGCCACTGTCAAATATTATTGAGCTGGGTCTCAATTTTTTTTCCTTTAATTGAGATGACCACATTTGCAATTCATAGTACTGTTCTGAACTCTATGAGACTTGAGTGAAAAAGGCTCCATTCTTATAAATGTAGGGTAAGTTTACAACTCTCTTTTGGATGAAGATATCTTACTTTTTTCCAATAGTTTTGCATATCTTATGTGAACATCCTGTTGACAATGACATTCTAAATGAACCTGTGTACATTCATTAGCATGTCTGAATGGGAAGGTAGAATTCAGGGGAAAAAATTATCTGTTCTCTCAGAGTAATTGAAGAACTGTTTAAACATCAAAGAACTTTCAGTGAAAAGGGACTAAGGCCTTTCAGATAGGGCTGTTAGTCAAGAAAGGCTCTAAATAGATCTGTTAGTGAAATTTTTGTCATACTTAATCAATAAAAAGTGCTGTTCATTTACCTTCATTTAACACATATCATGACTAAGCTGTATTATGTACTCTTCTTATGACTTAATTTAGTTTTTCTTGCTTATGTAACATTTCCTATTCTTCAAACTGAAAAGATGATTTGCTCACTAAGATACACTCCTATTGAAATAGTTTTTATTGGCTCAGTTTCCACTTCCTCCTGAAATGGCAGAAACCTGAGATCTCTTAGTGAGGTTACAAAGTGGTAAGAAAGAAGAAAATAAAAGCTGGGATAGGCACTTGTTCCCTGGAGGGGCAAAGGAAATAAGCTATTTTCATACTTGAGGTACTTTGTCCTCTCTGAACAGCAATGTTGAATATGAAAGGAAGAGAGAAGAGTGGGGATAGATTTTATGAAGCAGTTTTGACTGAAGGACAGGTTTTATGTATGTCTTCTAATATTATTAGAAGAAGTATAGTCTTCTAAATTATTAGAGCCACAAACCTGGACTCTTTCCTCTTATTTGTTAAATGAACATGACTGATTTCATGAATCACATTTTCATCATTATATTAAAAAGAAGATTTTTAGTCATTCATTGCACTCTCCTCTCCAGTTTTCTCAATCCACCCTGGGTTTTCTGAACACAGGTTAATTGATAGCAATCTCTTCCAAAGAAAAGGTTTGATTTTGTAAGAAAAACCTGGTAAAGAAATGATGAAGGTATGAGAAGAACTTTAAATTTCTGGACAACAATGAATGATGATATGGATTCTTAGAAGTGGATTCAATAAATCTAAATAAAACTGATAAATGGATTGATAGGTGATAGGTAACTAGATAAAAATAAATGAAAAACGGATGAACAAAGGAATGATATAATAAGCATATAGATACTCTTGTGAAAGACTTAAAAGGACTTTAAATTAAAAATGGAATATGATGGAGAAAATGGCATACATTCATATATGAGGCTAAATGCCAGAGTTGAGTAAACAAAGGAAAATCTATGGAAAATACCAGTGAAAAGTGTCTGAGTCTTGTGTACAAATATACAAAGAATGGACAGTAAAAATATTTAAAAATTAATGAATAGAAGTAAATTCAGTTTAATAACTATCCCAATACTTTGTAAAATGTGACTCATGATTTGCTGACTACACTAGAAATTCATATGGCTTTTAGAAAATTAATTGAAGGAAATGAATGGGTAAAGTAGCATCATGTTTGAAAATACTGTTTTCATCTGAGAAAACTAATCACTTAGATGGTGACTACTATTTGAAATAGGATAAATATAGAAGTAACAGTAGAAAATATTTTGGAATCAAGTACTAGAGTACCTTGCTATATAAAAGAACTATGGCATTTAAAATAGATAAGAGGAGAAAAGCTAGGCAAAATTTTGTGTTTTATGTATATTATAGAAGAAAGTTTTAAAGATCCATGGGAAAGGGTGGGGAAGGTGGCATGATCTAAAAACAATGATATGAAAGAAAGTAGCCCAAATCATATGTAATATTCATAGTTTAGTCATGAAACATAATAAATAAAGGTAGGCCGTAATGAACAGGTTTTCCTTATATTATCATTAACTATTGCTAAGCAATTTAAATTCTTTCTTATACCTTCATTATTTCTTTAACCAGATTTTCTTCCAAAATCAAACCTTTTCATTGGAAGAGATTGCTTTCAATTGGCCAGAGTTCATAAAGCCCAGGGTAGCCAGAGGAAATTGGAGAGGAGAGTGAAATGAGTAACTCAAAATCTTCATTTTAATACAATAATGAAAATGGGAATCATGGAACATGAATTTTTTTTCCCCAGTGTCCTGCTTTCCCATAATATTGGTATCACTGCTTTTGTTTTACTTTTTTAAATTTAATTTAAGAAGATATATGATTTACAAGAGGAAAAAGACAATAAATCTATATTTATTTGTAGGGGACATTAACCTTTGTCTTTCAGAATTAGACAAATTGAATTAAAAAATAAATAGTAAAGGAATTAAGGAGGTGACTTGAATTTTAGAAGAGTTAGGGTTGATAGACCTCTGGAGAAAATTGAGTGGAAATAAAAAGAAATATGTCATTTTTCTTGAGAGTAGATGGAACCCTCACAAAATTGACATGTAATTAGACATAAAATCATACAACCAAATGTAGAAAAGCAGAAATATTAAATATAGCATTTTTAGATCATTAAGCTATAAAAATTATATGCAACAAAGGACTAAAGAAAAAAGACAAAAAACTGGAAACTAAGTAATGTCATCTTAAAGAATGAGTAAGTCAAAGAAGAAAACATAAAAACAATCAACCATTCCAGTAAAGATGAACTAATACAATTTTCATTGAGAAACAAAAGGTGGGGGCAGCCAGGTTGCTCAGTAGATTGAGACCAGGTTTACAAATGGAGGGGCATGGGTTCAAGTCTTATTTCAGATTCTTACTAGCTGTGTAATTCTGAGCAAGTCATCCAACTCCAATTGCACACCCCTTACCACTCTTTTACCTTAGAACCAAAAAGCAGGATTGATTCTAAGTTGGAAGTTAAAGTTTTTAGTTTTCAAAAAGACTAAGTGAAAAACAAACAAACAAAAGAAACAAGTGATATTTTTGAGGATTGAAACTTATTTAAAAATGATTTCCTCATATACATGTAGAAACAATTTTAGCATTAAACATTTGAATTCTAAATTATTTTTATATTCACTACCATTCCTTGAGAAGACAATCAATTTTATATCGATTATGCATGCCCAGTTATTCAAACACATTTCCATATTAGAAATGTTACAAAATAAAACAGAGCACAACCAAAAAAATGAAAAGAAAACTCCAAAGTGTTTCAATCTGTATTCAGCCTCTTTCAGTTCTTTCTCTGAAGGAAGATAGAATTTCTCATGACTTCTTTCAGATTCTTTTTGGATCATTATATTGAACAGAAAAGCTAAGTCAATTAGATGAACATAGTATAGTATACATTTCAGATCAATGGGAAAGGAAATATTTTAAGATCAAGCAAGAGATATAGAATATCATAAAATGCAAAATGAATAATTTTGATTACATTAAATTTAAAAAGTTTTGTACAAACAAAATCAATGCAATCAAAATCAGAAAGGAAGCAACACATTGGGGAAAAATCTTTATAAAAAAGACCTCTGACAAAGGTCTCATTTCTCAAATTTATAAAGAGGTAAGTCATTTGTACAAAAAAATCAAGCCATTCCCCAATTGATAAAAAGACAAGGGACATGAATAGGCAGTTTTCAAAAGATAAAATAAAAACCATCAATAAATACATGAAGGAGTGTTCTAAATCTCTTATAATTAGAGAAATGCAAATCAAAACAACTCTGAGGTACTACCTCACACCTACCAGATTGGCTAATATGACAGCAAAGGAAAGTTGGCTACAGGTGGGGGTGGGAGGAGTGGAAGGAAAGTACATGAATTATGTAACCATGGAAAACTATTCTAAATTAATTAACTAAATAATTTTTAAATTTTTTAAAAAAGAAATGTTTATGAGTATATATGAGAATTTTTTGGGAAGAAATTTGAATATTTCAGTAGAAAAAAATACTATGGGATTTAGAATGAAGCCTAATTTAGCATCCTTAAATGGAAATGAATTATCCATAGGAAAGGAGATGATATTTAGGTCTCATGATCTCTAAATCAGACATCTCTCAGTTATTTTTTGATACCTGAATGCCATATTTAAGATGTGTCATTGATTAAACAATGGGGAATGGGTGTCAAAACTTTACTGTATAATTATAGACTAAAGGAACAGGGGATAATCTTTTAAAAAGATCAGAAATAGTTTCAACAATATATCTCTGTTAAAATAGAATGGACATGATTTTTCTTTTGGTTTCAATATAGTAGAAATTGCATTGATTGGTTAATCCATAATAAATTATTTAGGTCCTACTATTATATTTTAAAGACTAAGGACTAAGTAAAAAGTCATAAGTAAAAGTATATAGCTTTTGGTCTCACTAAACATAAATAACATGGACATAGACATTATAATAGAGGATAGTAATAAATACTAAGGAAAAAAATAAATGCATTCTGTATTTTAAAAAGAAAGTACAAATAAGGTTTTCTCTCTGTGTGAGGTGTAAATAAGTAGACGAGTGATAACTTGATGGAGAGAATGGCATGTTAGATGGACAATAAAATAAGAGAAAGAGTTCAGATTGTGTAATGTATAGAGAAATGTTTTAGTTTCCTTGAGGAAAACTTTCCTCATCAGTATACCTATGTAAATACTAAGAGGTCTACCTAAGTAATGAGCTGTTATCACTGAATCTCTATTGCAGATTTTTCATAGAGGAACACTTCTGTGCATTTCCTCTCTGAGTTGAACCCAGGTTCCCTCCTAAATGATGTGCACAGTTTTATGAAACTGGAAAAAAAGAGAATAAGAGAATAAGAGAAGTTTCAATGGGGAAGAAGGACAGAATGACAGGAATTACCAATTATCCACAGAAACATCCATAAAACATGAGCATTAAGTGGGTTTCAAATGTGTTTCCAAGTCATAAAGGGCTTTGTTTATAGGCTACTATGAGCTATTTGTTTTTAAGTCAACAGTATCCATGTAATCTTAATTAGTTAATCAGCAACAAGTAGCAATGACAGTTAACAAGTAGTATATTATTTATATTTAGTCTCATTTTTGTTTTCCTACATTGGCAAGATAGAGGTATTAAAAATAAGATCTTAAGCAAACAGGACTTTTTAATAAGGCTTTGCATGCCAAGTAGCTAAATCTTTATTTTTGCTTTATCATTAATTTTCTCTCTATCATATTCAGCATGCAATTTGAACTGTAGCATCTAAATAACAAATTTTATTTCCTCAAATATTCATTGTAAAGTGCAAATTCTTAGCTATTTTTCTATACCCTCAAATATTTTATAACCTTGTGTATATAATATAATTATAGGCTTCTTCTCGTAAAAAAGATATGCCTTAAGTTTTTTTTATTTTTATCTTTCATAATGTATAACATCATGCCATACATTTAGTAGGTAATAAATATCTGTTAATTAGTTTATGGATTGATATATAATTTACATAAATACAAAAAAATCATGACAAGGGCATGGTGAGATACTTGTAAGTACCAAGTTATAGACCTCAGGATTTCTCATTCATTTTCATATTGTGATTTCTGATTTAAAACACAAAAACAAAAAACAACACAGTTCCCTTGATCCAAAAATACAAAGACATTGCTCTGAACTGTAAGCACTAGAATTTAGCACTCAATAGGCATTTCAGTCAGACATACTTATTAGGTTCAGAAAAGAGATTAAGATCTATACAGGAAAAAAATGACCTCTCTAGAAGAAGAAGCATGTTTCACACTACTAAGGGGCTTTGGTATGAGTCCATTCTCATTTGTCTTTGTGTAAAAAAAACAAACTAAAAACTTTCCTATATTTTATATTTTGATTGCTGAAATGCAATCAAATACAAAGGGAAAATATGATAGAATGAGTGAAAATATGATATTTCCAGAGGAAATTCTACATAGTAGCAAAAGGGATAAAATTTTAATTCCCCCAAAAGAAATTCAATGAGGGCACAAATAATCCAAATTCTAGAAATGATTCCTCCTAAATACCCCAACTCATAAAAATTGTACCTGGAACCTAATTTTAAGAATGATATTCTGGTTTGGGGGATACATTTTGGTTCCATAAAATCATGCAAAAAGGAAATCACCTAACAAAATATATTTTTAAAAAGTGGTTAATTTGGATATTAGGCAACAACATACTACATAATAGAAACCAGGAATAATTTTGACCCCCTAATAAAAGTTTCAGAAAATTTCACTCTAATCAGATAGACTATTACTTCTGGTTGTGTTTTTTTGTTTTGTTTTGTTTGTTGTTTGTTTGTTTGTTTGTTTGTTTTGCCTCCAAAGCCTTCTAATGGAGAGGTAAACATTTGATGATGGGATAGTTAAATGATTCAGTGAATAGAGAACTAGGCCAAGAAACAGAAAGTCCTAGGTTCAGATATATCCTTGGACACTTCCTAGCTATGTGACCCTGTTCAAATTATTTAATTTCAATTGCCTAGTCCTTATCCACTCTTCTGACTTGGAAATAATGCTATGTATTGATTCTTAGAAATAAGATATGTGTGTGTGTGTGTTTTAATTTGATCATAACAAATTAAAGGATTGAGTCAGAGCTGATCCTCAAGCCTAAAACAATGTGAAATTTTTATATATTGTGCTTGAGAACAAGTTTATGGATTTCATGCTTTGTAGCAGTAGTGAATAAAACCTAAAGATGTATCTTAAAAATTAGCCAGCACATTCACCTTCACATTCCCTGAAAGTTCATGTTTTATATAAAAAGACACCTGGAAATTTAATAAGAATAGGAACTCCTAAAATATGTGACAACATCTTGTTTTTATAATGGTGAAACTTCAATTAAATATTCATAATCCAGATGAAACCAAGTTGTAGAAAAAAAAACACATAGTTTTAAATATACACCTTACTGACTTTTTCATATTTGAAGGTGTTGCTGCTGTTGATTCTCTGTGTGTGGCTTAAAAAGTCAAGATATGATCACATTTATTTCCATAATAGACATATAGGAAGACTAATCTTCAGTATGTGACTGGATATTATTTGCAGTTCTACTAGATGTCTCTACTTTCTAGATTCTTAGCTAAGCTTAAATCATTGTTAACTAGAAAGAAAGAAAAAGCAGGAATGAAGGAAGGTAACAACATGGTAAATATCCCATTCTTCATTTTCTTTGAGTTTTAGGTAATATCTTAAGGGGTCTTATTCAAAGATTTCACAGATGAAAATGCTGCTTTTTTTTCAGGTCTCACCTGGGTAGTAGATAGAGGTAACTCCTGGAGACATATTGATATTCTTTAGTTATTTCTTTACTTCTCTGTTGATTAGAGGAATACTTAGGTGCTAACTTAATCTAATTATCTGATGATGGAAAATATTTGCCAATGAAATATTTTAAGCTTAAAATATGTGAACAGAATTCATCAATTTCTGAACTTAAGGGGCATAATATATCTTCAGGTTGAAGGACAGATTAAAGAATAGGAATATTCTTAAATAAAATAGAAGAAATAAAGTGGTTCTTTTAAAATAAAATTATGTATAATAATGGTTTTACATTAATAACTTCAGTTAAAAATAACGTCATCAAAATATTCATTGTATATCTGGGTGGCGACCAACGAAACAACCAGTTGGTAACTTTCATTGTAGTACTTTTTTATGGATCTGGAATTCCACTTGTGTTGGTACAGATTTTCTTCCTTGCACTGGAGTACTTCATATTGTACTAAAGTTCAACAGAGTTTCACTGACTTATTATGCTGCCCAGGGCTGGAAACCATAATTTATTGTGCCTTTCTTATATTTTCTATCAAGATCTGCTGCATTTTCTAGATCAGTTTGGAGAACTTAGGCAGGGTGGTGGAGCTTGTTATACTTTATTCTGCTATTCTACCATCTCAAATAGTTGATGCACTCTACAATTTTCACAGTTCTTAAATAGCATGCTTTATAACACCGTATTAACCTCCTTGAGCTCAAATTTCCTCATTTACAAAATGTAAATAAAAATTTCAGAGGGCTCCAAAGGATATATTGTGCATTATATAGCATATTAATAAGGTGATTATGGTATATATTTTAAGAGTACATGAATGATCAGAAAATAAACTGTTAAATATCAAGAGGTAGTTTCATTGCATTATCACATCCATAATATTCAAAGAACCAGGGACAAGTTTGTGGGTCTTTTATGCAAATATTGTCTAGCATCACATAGGATAAAAGACATAGTTGGGATACAATCTAAACTAGTGGATAGATTATTCATATTGATAAGGTCAAGATTCCATAGGAGTATCAAAGAAATAAAATCAATCTTCAGCAACAAGGTAAGAAGATGAATAAATCTCTGGACCCAGATTAATGAAGACTTGAGTTCAAATTTTGCCTAAGAGACAATTAATGTGTGACTCTGGCAAGTCCCTTGACCCTTGTCCACCTCAGATTCCTCAACTATGAAACTAGAGTAATAATAGCACCTGCTTCACAGCATTGTCATGAGGATCAAATAAAATAATTTTATAAAACCACTTAGCACAGTGCCTAAATTTTACAAGGCACTATAAAAATGTTAATTGTTTTTATACCTACTCATAGGATTATTATGAGATTTAAATGAAATCATATTTATAAACTAGCACATTTTCTGACATAGCAAATATATTAAAAATGCATTTCCCCTTCTTTTTTGTTTTGAAAAGGTATCTAATTCCAACATTAAAGTGTATTTTTCTTTCTATACCAGCTTCAAAATGAAGCAGTGAAAACCTTAAGTACTCCATTATAGATCTGTAACTTGCATTCTGCTCTGGAGATGGCAGACCTCTGAGGTGAGATTTCTATTGGTTCTGACAGAAGGGTTATGCTTTTTCCGTTAAGTGTATTTTAGTTCCCTTGGTCAGATTTCATCAGAGTAAAATAGTAGAGATCCATCAATCAGTAAACATTTGTTCAACGTGTGCTATGTGCCAGGGACTGTATTAAAAAAATGTATCTAAGGTTACAAAGACAGGCAAAAAAAGGCCCTGCCCTCAAAAAGACTTTAAGCAAGCAAGGCCAAAAGCCAATAGAACATCAGAGACCTTGCAAACTTGAAATGGAGGACATGAGGACATAAATTGAGCTCTACAACATTAAAAGGGTGAGTAGTCCTTTCTTGAGTGTGCCCAACTAGACTTGTTCCCAATGCTTTTCCTTTGGCTATAACCACTATTTCTACCCGAAACTACATGAGATTGTGTGAATTCATGCCTCCAGGTTTACGTATGAGGTTGGTTATACAGCAAATACTTTGCTTATTTTAGCATTTCACAATGTCGCTGCTTTGAGCTAATTGTGTCCTCTGGCTGACTATTAACAGGACCATATCATTGGGAGCTCATAACTTCCTATTTTATAACTACAGCCCCAGAAACACTTAGCAGAGGACAGCTGTGAAGTAAAGTTCCTTTGGCAAGAGAAAATAAGCTAGAATCCTGATGGGGAGATGGCAGGGTCCAGAGCTAAGATTCCTACTAGACCTGGGATAATGATTAGGGTTATTTCTTAAGGTGCATTGCAATACCTCATGCCAATATGTCATCATATTTTAAAGCTAAAAGTAGAGGTGATAACAGGAAAATAATGAAACCTTCTCATTGAAGAAGCAGTTAGAGCCACAGTGAAGTATTCTGTCAAGACAGAGAAACCAAGGTAAGTAGAAGTAGTGTGAAAACACATGGCCCTGCTACAGTAAAGAATAGAAAACTCATCTTGTCCTTCCTTATATGGACCTTGGCCTTCTTCATTCTCTATGTGTATACCTTTCTAGTGATAAACTCTATAAGTGTCACACTTTTCCCATGATGCCATGTCAAATTGTGGAAGAATTTATTTAGGGTTTATGGGGAGATATGGTGATTCTGTTTTTCTCAATATGCCATTTAAATAATTGTCTTTGATTCCAGCTAACTGTGTCCTTTGGCCAACTAAAGCAAAGGGAAACATGGACATTAAAGCTAATATTTTCTAGTTTTAAAGTGCTAGTAGTGGTAATTGGAATACTGGAAGCTAAAATGGCAGAATAAAGGACACTATGCTACCCTGCTCATTCTACACACACAAAGAAAAGAAATTTTCTCAAGACAAAGTTAACCTGGAGGTTTCATAGAGTTTCAAAGAGAGAGTGGCCCAGGCAGCACAGCATAGTTGAGAACTTGGAGCAGTCCAACATATTACTACCCTGCTAGAGGCAACAAAATCTGCAGCAAAAATCTCCTTCAGCCAAAGCCATTCCACATAAGCANGAGGTTTCATAGAGTTTCAAAGAGAGAGTGGCCCAGGCAGCACAGCACAGTTGAGAACTTGGAGCAGTCCAACATATTGCTACCCTGCTAGAGGCAACAAAATCTGCAGCAAAAATCTCCCTCAGCCAAAGCCACTCCACATAAGCAAAGAAGGCTAGAAACCTCAAAATTCTCTTGTGGTAGAGGGACACTGAGGCCTCAAGAGAACACTGGGGGAAACTGGAACTTCAGGACCCTAATACCTCCCACTTGTAGGAAATCCTTAGAGTTATAAGGAGAACAGAAGGCATACTGGAACTACAAGACACTATTCACTCATTCACATGTGGCAACAAAGCTGTGGGCTACATGGGGACACAAGAGAGGGAATTGGAACTAAAATAGCCTACTGACTCCCAAATATCAATGGAGGGCCTGAAGAAGTAAAGCCTAAAGCAAAGGAACTGCCTAGCCCAGGCCAATTGGCAAAGATAGAGAAGCAGCAGAGTGGGGACCAGATCAATCCATGAAACAATGAGGGAACAGGTAGCAAAGAGTGCTGAATATAGCTGGATGCAATAACTGCACATTTCTCCACAGGAAGGAAGCAGCACCACCTCTTTTACTGACACAATGTGAGGTACAAGGGCAGTCAGTACTCCAAGTACCAGAGAACAGTTCTCTGCAAGTTTAAAGCAGTATACCCTTTACCCCAGGAAGAGAGAACAACTTAAAAAGAAAAGGTAATGGAGGGAAAAACTGCAACTACTAAGATTAGCAAAAGACAAAAACAAAAAACAAAAAATCTGACCTTACTGTGCCACTACTAAAACAACTGCTTAAAATATTTGGGTACAGGGAGATCCTTTCCCCTTATCTCTGATTTCTTCAGAATACAGATCCAGTATTTGTATTGTTAGGTCAAAGGGTATGCATAGTTTTATGGACCTTTGACCCAGGTTCCATATTGCTCCCCAGAATAATTGTATCAACTTGTAGTTCCACCAATAATATATTGATGTTCAAATTTTGGGAAATTAAGCCATTGTCAGAGAGTTTTGTTATAAAAATATTCTCCCAGATAATCAAAGTAATTCATTTCATATTTTGGAATTTTCTCTATCTTTTGCTTGGTCTTAAATTTCTTCCTTTCCTGCATATCTGACAGGTATGCTATTCTATGTTCACCTAATTTATTCATGATTTCATTCTTTATATATGTCATTTATTCATTCTGAATTTATCCTGGTATAGGTTATAAGATGGTGATGTAAGCCTAATTTTCCCATACTTTTTTCCAATTTTCCTAGCAGTTTTTGTCAAATAGTGAGGTCATATCCCAAAATCTGGGATCTTTGGGTTTATCAAATACTAGCTTAATGAAGTTATTTATCCCTAGTCTATTGTATTGATCCACCCTTTGGTCTCTTAGCCAGTACCATATTGTTTTGATGACCACTGCTTTATAGTACAATTTAAGATCTGTTACTGCAAGGCCCCCATCCTTCACATTTTTTTTTCATTATTTCCCTTGATATTCTTGTTCTCTTATTCTTCCAGATAAGTTTTGTTATATTTTCTCTAATTCTATAAAAAAAGTTTTTTTGGTAGTTTGATAGGTATGGCACTGAATAAATAGATTCATTTGGGTAGGATTCTCATTTTTATTGTTAGCTCATCCTACCTATGAGCAATTAATATTCTTCCAGTTATTTAGATCTAGTTTTAATTGTGTGAAAACTGTTTTGTAGTTTTGTTCATATATTTCCTGTGATTGTCTTGGTATATCGATTGCTAAATATTTTATATTGTCTAGGGTGATTTTAAATGGAGTTTCTCATTCTAACTCCTGCTGCTGAATATTGTTGGAAATGTATAGAAATGCTGATCATTTATATGAGTTTATCTTGTACTCTGAAACTTTACTAAAGTTGTTAATTATTTCCACTAGCCTTATACTTGATTTTCTAGGATTCTTTAATTATACCATCATAGCATCTTCAGAATGATACTTTAGTTTACTCATTGCTCGCTTTAATCCCTCAAATTCCTTTTTCTTCTCTAAATGCTGCTGCCAGCATTTATAGTACAATATTAAATAATACAGGTGAAAATAGACATTCTTGCTTCACTCCTGATCTAATTGGGAAGGTTTCTAACTCATCCCCATTGCAGATGATACTTGCTTTTGGTTTTAAATATACTCTATTATTTTGAGGAATGGTCATTCTATTCCTATGGTTTTCAATGTTTTCAACAGGAATGGGTTTGTATTTTGACAAAGGCTCTTTCTGAATCTTTTGAAATAATCATGTTATTTCTGTTGGTTTGATTATTGATATAGTCAATTATGTAGATGGTTTTTCTAATATTAAACCCATCCTCTCATTCCTGGTATAAATCCCACCTTGTCATAGTGGATATTTTTTGTGATAACTTGCTGTAGTCTTTTTGCTAGTATTTTATTTGATTCACATGTGATTCCATCTGGCCCAGGGGTTTTTTTCTTAGAAAGTTCCTTGATTGCTTGTTCAAGTTCCTCTTTTCTTAATATAGTCAATTTATATTTTTGTAAATATTAACCCATTTCTCCCTGATTGTCACTTTTATTGCCATATAATTTGACAAGAAAGTTCTCAATAATTACTTTAATTTCTTCTTCATTAGAGTGAGATCATCCTTTTCATCTTTGACACTGTTAATTTGAATCTCTTCTTTCTTTTTTTGATTAGATTAACCATTATTTTATTTTATTTGGTTTTCTTTCAAAGTACCACTTCTTAATCTTATTTATTAGTTCCATAGTTCTTTTATTTTTAATTTTACTAATTTCTCTTTTAATTCTTTTGGATTTGCAATTTAGTTTTTTCTGGGGATTTTTAAATTCTTCTTTTTCTAATTTTAAGTTTCAAGTCCAATTCATTGATCTCTTCCCTCTCTATATTGTTGATATAGGCACTCAGAGATAGAAATTTTACCCTAGGAATTGCTTTGGCTGAATCCCATAGATTTTGATATGTTGTCTCTTCATTGTCATTCTCTTTAATGAAGTCTGTATTTATTTGTATGATTTCTTTTTTTGGTCCACCAGTTATGAAGAATTAGAATATTTAGTTTCCAGTCAATTTTAAATTTGCCTTTCCTTGGACCCTTGTTAAGTATAATTTTTATCACATTATGATTTGAAAAAAGGGGCTTTTATTAATTCTGCTTTTCTACATTTGTTTGCAAAATTTCTATGCCCTAGTACATGGTCAATCTTTGTATATATACAATGTACTGCTGAGAAGAAGGTATATTCCTTTTTGTCCCTGTTTAGTTTTCTCCAGATATCTATTAACTCTAGGTTTTTTTTAGCATTTCATTGAGTTCCTTTACTTTTTTAAAATTTATCTAGATCATAAAAGTGAAGGTTGAGATTCCCCACAGAATGGTCTTACTATCTATTTTCTCCTTGAGCTCCTTTAATTTTTCCTTTAGAAATTCAGATGCTATGCCATTTGGTGCATAAATGTTTAGTAATGATAGTACTTCATTATTTATAGCATCCTTTAACAAAATGTAATTTCCTTCCTTATCTCTTTTAATAAAATCAATTTGTACTTCATCTTTTTCTGGTATCATGATGGCTACTCCTGCTTTTTTTACATTAGAAGATGCATAATTATTTCTGTTCCAGCTTTTTACCTTGAATTTCTGTGTGTCATCATGCCTCAGATATGTTTCTTTTAAACAACATATAGTAGGATTCTGGATTCTATAATAGGGAATAACCAGGGAAGTTAACTAAATATTATCTGTGTGCTCACAATGGAGTGTGAGGGAGACAAGAATGTCAGAAGACAGGACCGAACAAGGTAGGGAGACTGGGTTTAACTACTAAGGAGATTATCTGTTAACAGAAGTGGCATTTAGGTCTAACTATCACCCTGCACCACCTAGACAAGGGGCCCCTATGGAAACTAGCAGAGCCATGAGTTTATAACAACTTTAATTAAGGAAACTATGGTAAAGGATGGGAATAGGGGTTTCTACACTTTTCAGACTAAGGGCAAACCACAGGGTCAGGGGAGAGACTTAACTACACTCATCTGAGACCTAAGCCAGGCAGGGCCCAGACAATAGTAGTACTGGAGTGGGAATCCTCACAGCAGAGTCCAGAAATGTTATCAGGATGCCAGGAGCCAACACCTCCAGAACTGAGAATCCAAAATAGCCCAGTAGGGAGAGGAAGTCTACAAGCTATCCACCAGATCACAGGCC
>NC_058132.1:394186899-394241423 GCF_016433145.1 Gracilinanus agilis | reverse complement strand
TGTATATATATATATAATATAAACATTGTGGTACTTTATATACCATAATTGTACAGTATATAGTACAGCAGCCTAGAGTAGGTGATTCTTGGGGAGGCCATAATAAGAATCTAAAAGATGTGCTGTATCCCTAACTTGACACAAAATTAGTTGGTGAGATCAAAACGTGAAAAACGCTTATATCATGCTCATCTCATAGGGGGAAATTTCTCTGCCTGTAGGTACTACTGGTGCCTCACTTGATTATAATAGCTAGCTGCACTAGTCCCCAGATGGTTTCCACAAATACCTGGTTTCATTTGTATGTCCTCCCCCAATTCTGCCTCATGATATTCTATAGCTTTTTAGACTGTACATGATGGACTCTGCCTGCCCAAGGTCATATAGGGTGTATAGCTATGATTTGGAACCAATATACAGGTTTTAGGACATGTGATTCATATCAAATTTCCTCTTAGGAAAGAGGCTTTATGCCTCAATGTTTGGGGTCATAGTCTCTATGCATGGACACATATTTTTATATGTGGGCAAAAAAAAAAAATTTTCCCCCTTGGGGGCTCTAATAGAAATTAAAATGAGAAAAAGCAACTTGAGGGAGGCGGAGCCAAGATGGAGGTTTAGTAGCCCGGAAAAACTTGGAGCCGCCCAGAAATTTCTTCCAAAGGGATCATTACAAAACGTCTCAAAAGGAAAGAGGTCAAAACAAGACAAGTAAAGGGGCTCTTCCACTGGGCAGAGCTTGAGATAGTGAGAGTGGATTCCTTTGCTATAAGGGAGCAAAACTGTACTAGGGACTGCCCCTCCCCCCACTCATCACGCCAGTGAGAACCAGGGCTAGGGAAATCTCCAAATTCTTGGGGGCTGGCCGAAAGCACCACAAACTCACCCCTGAGGGCTGTGCCAACCCTGGGCAGAGAGGCTCGAAGAATAGCAGGGAGCTCACTCCCTCCAAGCAGCAGCAGTGACAGCAGCTGAGGAAGATAGCCTCAGGGTAAAACGCGGTGCAGCGCTATGCTAGAGACCCACCTTGAAAATACCAGGGATAGAGGAGGCGGGGTTCCGAGCTGTGGTAGTTGTAGCAGCAGTGGTAGGTAGCAGCAGCAGCATCAATTGAAAAGCAACTTGAAATTATACAAATTAAGTGATTAAAATGTCCCTGTCTTCAACACAAGGAATTCCACTGTAGGCTTATCACTCAAAAAAAGTCACTGATAAAAAGAAAAGCACATGTCCAACAAAATACTTATAGTAGGTCATTTTGTGGCAGCATGGAATGACTTACATTAACTGCTGTAAAGGAAAGTAATCAGAGCTACTAAAATAGTATAGACGATGACTACAATAATATAAATGGAAGGAGCAAAACAATAGAAAAAATATGGGTACAAAATTACAGAAACAAATGTGGCTCAAAAGAAGAGATATGAAAAGATACCTCTTCCTAGCTATTGCAAAGGTGGAGATCAATTATTGTAGAAAATGTCATTTATTCAGACTTTTTCATTATTTTGAATAGTTTTGCTGATTTTTTTTTGCCTTTTCTCTTTTATTTTCTGTTACATGGAATGACTCCCTAGGAAGGAAGACAGGGAATGACAAAAGGGAAAATTAAATTATAAAAAGACATAAAGAAAATTTATTTTAAAATTTTTAAAGAAACCTTCAGTGGCATCTATAATGCCATGTAAGCATATCTAAATAAGAAATTGATGAGAAGTCATTTCACTTCATATGAGAAAGTTGTATAGAAATAAAAGGCTGAAGCAGAAGAGGAGACTCAAAATAAGATCAGGAGAAGAAGCTGATGGGGGAAAATGTGTGAAGCCTTAGGTGTCACTTAGTTATAATGGGGAAATGTCATTAGCACAAAGAAAGGGTATGATGCCTGAAAACATCCATCAGAATGCTTTATTAGCCATTATTCATTGATTTAAGTTGTCAGAGTAACCACTGAGTCTTGCTTATGCTATATATCATAAAAAGCAAATTCAGCAGTCCTGGGAGCAAATGCCACTCTACTGTGTTCAGCTAACAAATTGCACATGGGAGATCTCACATGTGATCATTTAGTCAGTCACTCTATATAGGGCTGTCACTAAGTGATTTACCACCTTATGTGAATGCTGATCATGCTTCCCCTGGGGGCACATATCAGAGATGAGAGAAAGGAGATCAAAGTAGGATTGGAGTTGGGGAGTGGATGATGATTTTGAAAAAAATATTACAAGGAAGAAAATAAATTTATGAAATAAAACAAATGTATTGAATGAACAAATTTTGATTAGAGAGGGAGCATGAAAAGTGTGCTAGCCTTAGAGATAATATATCTAGCTTCAAATTCTACATCATACATTTTCTGGTTATGAGATTATGGACAAGTCACTTAACGGGCAGAGTCTCGTGTTTTTCATCTGTAATATTTATAGTATTTTATTATCTGGGGTGCTCTGGGTAAACGCTTATAAACCTTAAAGAGATAAATACATGTTAATTATAATTATTGACTTTGCCATTTAATCAATGTGATAGAACTGTTCTTCAGAGATGAAGATTTAGAAGGAGCAGCGTAGAATTGCTGAGTGGACCTGCATGAAGTTATTATGACGATCAGCTTGACTTACAAGACAGCAGAGTGTGTGGTGTTCCTTTATGCTCACCTTCTACAAGAAGGCAATGTGTAGTGGAGTAGAAGTCAACAAATCACAAAAACAGAGAAAAATAGACTGAAGGGATGAGTGCTTTCTTTATGTGCCAATATTCTTGTCATTTTATCATAAGAAAATTGGAAACAAATTATACCACTTCTGTCCCAAGTCACACAACAAATTGAGGATAACACTAAGAAATAACTCCATATTAGAAGAAATAAGAGAGAAAAATGGAGAGATATGAACATTGAAAAAAGGGAAAATTAAAGAATCTGAGATCATTGAAAATATTCACCTTATACAATATCCAGCAACAATGCCTATTAAATACATGACAAAATTAATACTCCTTTATTGAATGATTTTGAAGAAGAAATGAGAATAATGAGACTGGATTTCTAAAATATGTAGTTTTATTTTTTTAGTTTGATAGCATTAATCTGATTACTAGACCAACCATATGAAGATAAAATACTTAAAATATTCAGACATTTGGTTTAACATGGTGAATTAGCATATTCCACCCCCTCCCCAACATTTGGCAGAAAATGTAAAAACATTTCAGGATCTGCATATAACAGGATACATGCTGGCCATCATTATAGTAACAATAGTAGAAGAAAGTATATGATTGTCAAATAATATTCCTAGGGAAAAAAATCAAACACAATTATGGCAGAGGCAGTTTAAGAAGGCTTTGAAGGTTTAAGTAAATTAATTGGGAAATTACTTCAATATCCATGTATTATGTGCATTAAAAGACTTGAATGCTTTCTCCCAAATAAAAGCAACAAAAATGGAATATATAGAAAGGGATCTTGAAATAGCAGGTCTATCAGGAATTTTAGATGCCTTTAATCAACAACTGAAAGCAAAATTTAAAAAGTTAAGGCAACATAGACCTAAAACAGCAAAAAAATAAAAAGTAAGTCACCATCAAAAACCTTTAGTGAAGAACACATTTATAGTGATTAAGATATGCTTCTGGAATTATTCGGAAAGTAACCTAATAAAAACTTTTATAAGACTACTTAAATACGGAGTTTGTAACTGAAGTGGCTTTAAAAAGATTGACACAATCATTAAAGAGGAGGAACAGGATATTTAAACTTTCTGATAGCACATGAAAATGATTTTTAAATTTAATAGAAATATATTTGAAACAAACAGATGACTTCACTGAGAACAGTAAACAAATTTGGCAAAAGATATATGTTAATAGATTTGCCAAATGTAATAAAAAGTAGTTTGATGCTTATTGAAGCTGATGTCATGACAAAGATCCAAGAATGAAATCAAAAGGACTTTTAAGGGAAATCTCTATATGAAACAACCAACAAAATGCTGGCAAGTATTGAGTGGCTGACTCATGTGAATTCATTTATCAAAACCAGCTTAGGATGCAAAGTTATGATCAAGTCACTACCATCAGAAATTATAAATATTTTACTCATAGGGAGCCTAGACTTATTGACCAATGCAGCTTATGCAAAATAAATGGTAGAGACTGGGCAATACACCACTAAAAGTAGCAAATATATATATATATATATATATATACACATATATATGTATATATGTATATGTTAATATATTTTATCTGGCAAGACACAATCTAGTGGTTAAGATTTTTCATTGGGAGGTCACATTTTCCTCATAATCTAAAAGACAATAGATCCCTTATGAAAAATGCAGCCCCCAAAAGACATTTGAGAATTATATTAATAAATTAATGGTAGTGCAATATTTTCACATTCTTTCTTCACAACATTTAAAAGGAGTATTTTGATAAATGCCCTGAAAACCTAAACACCATTGTTTGTCAAGTTATATGGAACTTAACTGAAAAAGGAGACCTATCAATATATATCAAAACATATGAGAACGCAATGAATATGTCACAGCAATCAACCTGTCTAAAGTTAGAGTTGTACCAAAATGTTTCCAGTGAAACATGAGATTACAAATTATATATTCCTGCAATTATTAAAAGCAGGTATTGTGTCCATTTATGCAGAAATTCACAGAATACTAAATATGAAAGAATAATAGCAGGATAGTTACTTGTCCCTGACGTATTCTTAACAACTTCCAAATAGATGATAATAATATAAATGATATTATTGCTACTTCAGCTACTGCTTCTATTACTATGATTAACAATGTTAGTAAATCATATGTCCTTATCAAAAAGAAGTCAGAAGATTGATCAATATTTCTTTGAATACTTGATATGAGTTTTAACAACATACAAATTTCAAAGCTTCTCCATGAGTGAAAAAGACACAAAGTCAATCAAGAACATATTGACAAATAAATATTGAACAAGCATATTTTGTTGGAATTTCTAATATAAAAATTCACAATTAGGTCATTGCCACCAGAAATTACATACATAAGCTTTTCTTTAAGCTTCCCTAGTATTAATGATTGATTTATTTTATGCAAGAAATTTATATAAATGGGGTAAAATATTATTTTAGCTTCCAAAAATTTAGACGCCTATGAATTAAGAGAAGATCTGGCATTTAGAATTAGAAATCAGAACCATCCTATCATTCATTAACTATAAGTTGACAAATTGCTGTACTACAAATAGAAGTCTCTAACTGTTCTCCAGAATTTTATAAATAAACCACATCGGACACTGACTGATTCACACACAAAATAACATTTTAATAGGGGCCCTCAAAATAAATATTTAATATTCAATGTTGATGTTTAAAGAAATAGGGGACAATATTTTAATGTGTGGAGAAACTGAAATACATATCACCTTCATTGTCTTCCTTGCTACCAGTTATTATGAATATGTTTTTAGTGGGCACATGGAAGGCAAAGTTTCAACCCAAACTTTTTTTAATTACAAAATGTAGTCACTTTATTCAACTATATAATAATCTGCAGAACACTAAATATAGAATAGTAATTTGCCCAGGGAATATTTCAATCTGAACAATACTGAAGAAGGTGAAGAAGGAGGAAGAGGAGGAGGAAAACAAGTAGGATGAGGAAGAGGAGGAGAGGGAGAAGAAAAGCGGAAGGAAGAGAAGAGGTGGGGAGGAGGAGATGTAAAAACAAGAGCATAGGCTGCTAGATGGCATAGTGCTGAGAGTGCTAGCCTGAAATCGAGAAGACAAGTTCAAATCTGGCTTCAGACATTTACCTGCTTTGTGTTCCTTGGCAAATAACTTAATGATCTTTAGTATCAGTTTCCTCAACTTAAACTGGGATTGACATGTTTGTTTCCTTTCTCTTCAAATTAATATGATGGTGATGTTGCAAACTTTTTATTCAAATATGCAAAAATTCATAGATCTAATATTGAAAGAAAAAGTAGCAATAATGTGATTAATCCTGTGGCTAACTTCTATACAAATGGGATTACATTGATGATGACACGAATGATTATTATATAAAAATATCATTTGAATTCAATAATTATAAAATTCTTAATGAACTGCAAGACTTTAAACTTTACTATCAAAGTCCAATACAACAAAGGGACACACATGAAACTTAAAATATCTGCATCTCCTCCAGTCCAGACACATTAAGAATACAGTTAACAAGAAGAAAATAGGCTGTGTATGTCAAGATATTTATTTGGAATCTTAACAAATCTCCAAGAAAAAATAAGCATATTTAGAGGATTTAATACCTACAAAACTCAACACAATGTACAATTTTGGAATATCAAAATGGATTCCAAAATTTTAGAAAGATTCTTAACAAAACTTGTACAATAATACCTATATATGTATATCCTCAAAGGGGAGAATAATTTTAAATATTCTCAGAGTAGATGATTGGCAGGTTAAAAGTTTACCAAAATACTTTTTGGCACGAATAGAATAAACTTTAATGAGGAAGAGGAGAGATTAGATTTAGATTAGCATCAGGTCAGTTGTATTTGTTGGACAACAGACCATTGAATTTATCAAATATAAAACCAAAGGTAAATTACCTCTACTTCAAGTCTTTGAAATAGATAAAAGTCCAAGAATGGAACCAAAGGCACTCCATGGATGACTGAAAGTAATCAAATCAACAAAAGTTGAGTCATGCAAATTTCTTTATTTGGTGCATAGAGGTATATGATGGGGATCCAATAATCATTACCATTAGAAATTCCTGAAAGATTACCTTTTAGGATATTATAACTATTCATCATTAAAGATTATGAAGGGAACATTGAAAATTGAGCTATATATTACTGAAAGATGAAAAAATACCACCTGCCAAATATCTGGAAATATATAATCAAGAGAACAGAATTACACAGTAGAAGCTCACTGCCCTTCATACACTAAGAGATGAATAATCTCCATATTATAAATATATACTCTAAACAAGAGGTATCTGACATGTAGCTAAGATGTGACTCATAATGCTGCCAAGTGCAGTTCAAATCATATTAAAATGTAATTGGGACATGTGATTCTGGGCAAGTCAGTCCATTCCCATTGCCTAGCCTTTACTGCTCTTTTGCCTTAGAAACAATACACAGTATTGATTCTAAGACAGAAGGTAGAACTTTTTTTTTAATGTAATTGGGAAAGATTTAACAAAATAAGTAGAAATCCAATAAAGATAGATATAATTTAAATTTAAGTGAATATGCAGCCAAAAAGGATCTGTATGTAGGGTTTACACTGGCCCTCATTTTGTTTTAAGTTTAATATTTTGATATGATCTTTGATTTTTGAGAATTCAAGGAACTAAAGAATTCTTATAAATTTAAATGTCACTCACAATCTCCTGGACTTAATGTCAGTCTTTGAAAATTTAAGAACATACACTCTCTAGACTGTATGGAATGAAAGTTTTCAAATAAAGAATTCTACTAAAAGAAATAAAATCTATGTGCAAAGAGATGAGGCACATATTATCTATGATATCCTATCTGCTACTGAAGTTGCCTGAAAGATTTCAACAAGTCTGCAGTGTAGGAACTTTCATGCCAGTACTTTTTTTTCAATTATAAAAAGTATTCATCCTCTAAAACCAAGCAGTTGCCTGCAGAACATTAAGCATAAAAGAGTAATAGGACGATACCAAATCTCATATGGTTTCTAGCTGAACACCATAAAAAGTGAGAATGACGAGGCAGCAATAAAATAATGAGAACTATAACTACAACAAAGAAAGCAGCTGCACCAAGCATTGACATTTAAATAGCATTTAAAATAGTTCATCTACCTTTTGAAATACAGTGGAATTTGTTTCAGATGTTTCTGTGGAGCAGGTTAAGGTGGGGAGGGGCAAAGAAAACATAAAGGAAGATAAAGGGTACGAATAAGTGGGAGGGAAGAACCACCACCAAGCTAAAAGAAGAATATGAAATTTCAAGTGTGGGAGGCTCCGAAGATAAATCTCACCATGAAATTTTGCCCATGGCAATGCCTGCTTTTATAGGTAGCTAAAAAATTATCATGGTATTGATGTTTCCTTCTTTATAATTAAAAGTTTAAAGCCTGAAACGAAAAACAAACAACTAAAAATAATTTGACCTTGACACTTCATTTATCAGGAGAATGTTTTTCTTTGACTATATTTTCTCTTCATGATTATAAAGTGAAACTGAAGCATAATGACTCATTACACTATGAAACTCGTTAGATAGTACTGCAGTTCATATCTGCTTGACTTATCACCTGGCATGTTTTAAGTAGTCCATAAAATATGTGCTCTCCCTGTCCCTTCAGAAATATAATTTATCAGACTCCATTATATATTTCATTCTCACATTCTTAATGATATACATAGAAAAAGACGTGCCTTCTCAGGCTAGTAGAGGCATTGAGAAACTTTCAGATATCATGTAGAGATAGCAGCAGGCTCATTAAACCTCACAATAAAATTTTGTGCAGTTTTCTCCTTTAACGGTAAGCAGTAAATAATAACACTTGACATTTGTATAGTACTTTGAGGTTTGCCAAATGCTTTATATATATATCATGTTATCTTATCTTCCCATGGTCCCATGAGGTAGATAGATGTTTGCATTATATGGGTGAAAAAAAGGCTCAGCAACTTGCCTAAGGCCTAACAACTATTAAGGGCCAGATTCAGGTCATTTCTGACTCCAAAACCAGTTTTTCTTCCACTAATCCAATTTCAATTACATTTACACCTAAAGGCTAGTGTAAGGATACTCCTGTACCCTAACCAATGCAATTTTTCAATAACATTTATAATCATGGTTTCTTGTAAGAAAGAAAGAAAGAAAGAAGAAAAAGAAAGAAAGAAAGAAAGAAAGAAAGAAAGAAAGAAAGAAAGAAAGAAAGAAAGAAAGAAAGAAAGAAAGAAAGAAAGAAAAAAAACCAGGAGGCAGCTAGGTGGCTCTGTGGATTGAGAGCCAAGCTTAGAAATGGGAGGATGTGGGTTCAAATTTGGCCTCAGATATTTCCTAGCTGTGTGACCCTGGGCAAGTCACTTAATCCCCATTGCCTAACCCTTACCACTCTTCTGTCTTAGAACCAATACACAGTATTGATTCTAAGAGGGAAGGGAAGGGTGATTTAAGAAGAAAAAGAAACAGGGGCCACCAAACTACAAAAATATCACTGTAGATCTCATATTAATTTATCATTATTAATTTAATTAAATGTTAATTAAATTAAAAATAAATAAATTAAATATTAAATATATGTTTTATTATATTTTTCTTTATTTTAAAATACTTCCCTATTATATTTAAATCTTATTTCAGCCATACTTATGAGTGTTGTGGGCCTGATGTAGCTCATGGGCCACATTTGACACTTGTAAACTCTATCATTAGTCTATCTGTATTTTAAATAGGCATTACATGATCAATGAACTCTTAAGGGCTTCAGTGTAGTAACTGAAGAGAACTATGATTGAGTCTGTGCTGTTTAATATTATTAGCAGCTTGGTCAAAGGCATATATGATATACTTATCAAATTTATATTAACAAAAAGCTTGAAGAGATAGCTAAGACACTGGACAATAGAATCAGAATCCTTAAAAGTCAAAAAAGGGTTATTCAAATGGATGAATCCAAAAGATAAAATTTAATACCTACATCTATGTACAGGAGAATGGAGTCACCTCTAGAGCCTATTGTTAAATATTCAGAGGGAGATTTGTACATTTGATTTGGAAATGAACAAATATTCTAAATAAAGGCTTGATTGGTTGTTTGCTTAGACTTAAGAAAGTAATTTAAAAATGAAAAGTGCTTTAATAATTATGATAAATGCCTGAAACATTAAAAAAAGACCTAGTTGTTAAATATTTATCATTTTTATTTTTTAAATCTTATTTTTAGAATATTTTTCCATGTTTCCATGATTCATTTAATTTCTCTCCTCTCTACCCTTCCCCTTCCCAGAGCCAACAAACAATTCTACTAGCTTGTACAAATATTGTCACTTGTTATCTATTTCCATATTATTCATTTTTGTTATGGAGCAATCTTTTAAAGCCAAAGCCCCAAATTGTATGCTCATATTTACAAGTGATAAGTGATGTCATATATTTTGCTTTTGCATTTCTTCTCCCATAGTTCTTTCTCTCAATGTGAATAGCAATCTTTTATGTAAGTTATTCAGGAATGTCCTGGCTTGTTGCATTGCTACTAGTAGCAAAGTACATTACCTTGGATTTTTCCACAATGTTTTACTTTCTATGTACGATGTTCTTCTGGTTCTGCTCATTTCACTTTGCATCAGTCCACTGAGGTTCTCCCATTTCATATGGAAAGACTTTAAATCATTAATCCTTACAGCACAATAGTATTCCATCACCATCAGATACCACAATTTGTTCAGCCATTCCCCCATCAATGGGCACCCCCTCATTTTCCAATTTTTGCCACCAGAAACATATTTTTCCTTATTATCTCTTTGGGGTACAAACCTAGCAGTAGTATGGCTGGATCAAAGGGCAGACAGTCTTTTAAAGCCCTTTGTAAATAATTCCAAATTGCCTTCCAGAATAGCTGGATTAATTCACAACTCCACCAGCAATATATTAATTTCTCTATTTTGCCACATCCCCTCCAACATTTATTGTTTTCATTTACTGTCATATTGGTCAATCTGATAGTGTGAGGTGGTACCTCAGAGTTATTTTGATTTGCATTTCTCTAATTATTAGAGATTTAGAATACTTTTTCATATGCTTATTGATAGTTTTGATTTCTTTATCTGAAAACTGCCTATTCATATCCCTTGACCTTTTGTCAATTGGGGAATGGCTTGTTTTTTGTACAACTGACTTAGTTCCTTATACATTTGAGAAATGAGACCTTTGTCAGAGGTTTTTGTTATAAACATTTCTTCCCAATTTGTTGCTTCCCTTCTAATTTTGGTTGCATTGTTGGGGGTTTTTGTACAGAAACTTTTTAGTTTAATATAAACAAAATTATTCATTTTACATTTTGTAGTACTGTCTGTCTCCTGCTTGTTCTTAATTCCTTCTTTTCCCATGGATCTGACAAATATAGTGTTCTATGTTCACCTAATTTGTTTATGATTTCCCTCTTATTCATTTACCCACTCTTAGTTAATCTTAGTATAGGGTGTAAGATGTTGATCTAAGCCTAATTTCTCCCAAACTATTTTCCAATTTTCCCAGAAGTTTTTGTCAAATAGTGAGTTCTTGTCCCAAAAGTTGGGATCTTTGGGTTTATCAAACACTATCTTGCTACTATCATTTACACCAATTCTATTCCATTGATCTACCCTTTTATCTCTAAGCCAATACCATATAGTTTTGATGATCACTACTTTATAGTTTAGTTTGAGATGTAGACCTCCATCCTTCACATTTATTTTTCATTATTTCCCTTGATATTCTTGATCTTTTGTTCTTCCAGATGAACTTTGTTATATTTTTTTTTCTTATTGATAAAAATGTTTTGGTAGTTTGATAGGTTTAGCACTGAATAAGTAAATTAATTTGGGTAGGATTGTCATTTTTATTATATTTGCTCATCTGACCCATGAGCAAATGATGTTTTTCCAATTGTTTAGATTTAGTTTTATTTGTGTGAAGAATGTTTTGCAGTTATGTTCATATAGTTCCTGAATTTGTCTTGACAAGTAGATTCCCAGGTATTTTATCTTGTCTAGAGTAATTTTAAATGGAGTTTCTCTTTCTAACTCTTGCTGCTGGATTTTGTTGGAAACATATAGGAATGCTGATGATTTATGTGGGTTTATTTTGTACTTTTGCAATTTTACTAAAGTTATTGATTCTTTCTACCAGTGTTTTAGTTGATTTTCTTGAAATCTCTAGGTATATCATCATGTTATCTACAAGGAGTGATAGTTTATTTTCCTCATTGCCTACTTTAATCCCTTCAACTTCTCTTTCTACTCTAATTGCTAGTGCTAGCATTTCTAATACAGTATTAAATAGTAGTCATAATGATGGGCATCCTTGCTTCACTCCTGATCTTGTTGGGAAGGCTTCTAACTTATCCCCATTGCAGATAATAATTGCTGATAGTTTTAAATAAATACTATTTATTATTTTGAGGAAAGGCCCTTATATTCCTATGCTTTCTAGTATTTTAATAGAAGTGGGTGTTTCATTTTGTCAAAGACTTTCTTCATCTATTGAGATAATCATTTGATTTTGTTGTTGATATGGTGAATTATGTGGATAGTTTTCCTAATATTAAACCATCCTTGCATTCCTAGTATAAATGTCACCTGGTCATAGTTAATAATCATTGTTTAACTGATTTTCAGCTATGATCTTTTGGTTTTCCTTTACAGTTTGGTCTGTCCTTCTTTTCATGGCTTCCAGCAGGTTCAAATATGACCTCCAACTTGCTTATCACTTCATTTGATTTCTGTGCCTCTTTTTCTATGTGGGCAATTTTTGTCTTTTAAGCTGTTATTTTCTTTTTGAATTATTTTCATTTTCCCACTTTTCTTTCTATTTTTCTTCTATCTTTCTTACTTGGTTCTTGAACTTCTTTTTGAGTTCCTCAAGAACTTATGACCAATTTCCATTTTTTTAAAAGTTTGGATATGTTTCCTTGTTTGTCAGTCTCTGCTGTTGCTTTGGGATTTTGCTGTTTTTCTCTATAGAAATTATCCAGGCTCAAACGTGTCTTTTTTTGTTGTTGCTTATTCCTTTTGATACTAGTGGATTGGGGTTCATGCATGTTGGTGGACATTGCTTTCTTAGTTTCTGTCTTGCAAGACTTTGCCTTGGTAGCATCTTCTCTTCCCAGTCAGGAGCCTGAGTGAGGAGGGCAGGCAGCTCTGTGATGTTCTTTGTGTAGCCAGCTTTAAAGCATTTTGCCCTGAGGGTATCTTTCCAGTTAGTGTTGCCTCTGCTGTGGCCAGTCTTGTTTCTGCCCAATCTCTGCACTAAGCTGCCCAGGTTCTTCCCTCTTCAGCCTCAGGTCCCAGATCTTGCTGCCAAGGCCTTGCACTGTCCTCAGAAGTAAGTCTGTGGTACTTTCAGCCAGCCCCAAAAAACTTAGCCCTCACCCCAACTCTCTCTCTGACTCTGGAGTGGTAAGTGGTGTGGGGGGAGGGGTGATCAGTATCTTTGAGAAGTACAGTTTTGCCCCTTTATAGCATGGAAATCCACAATCACTGCTTACCTGTAAGTCTGCATCCAGTGGGAGAGCCCCTTTACTCGTCCAATTTTGATTTCTATACTTTTGAAACATTTTGTAATGATCAGTTAGAAGAAAATTCAGAAAGCTCCTGCTGCTCTGCTACCAACTTAGCTCTGCCCTGTATTATTACTTTTAAAAAGAGTCAGTTGTTAAATATAATATCCATCAATTTTTACATTGAACAGTCAGCCCAAATCTCTTTACAAAAAATAGATTGTGATGTTTGGAAGAATTCACCAAGAACAATTAATTTTTGTCAATATTGAGTTCTATCATATTTTACATGAGTTATATCAGTGTTTCTGGCTCTGTGTTACCTCAGACTACCTAAAATGGAAAAGGAAGGTGCAATAAATGTAAGTAAAATAGGATTTGTCCACTGAAAAGAGGATACTTAATATAAATGATTATGTCTGGCACCATATTCGTAATACCCCTCAATTTGGTCCTGATTCCAGAGCCATGTAAGACTAGAAGACATCTACAAGATAACTTTTCTTTCCAGTGAGGAGATGAAATGCTTGTAATCAAAATGGGAAGAAATTCAGATGAAAATATAGCTAAACTTATAGATATTCTTAACATTCAGGGGGATAAAATAACCTCAAACTACTGAGGAGAAGAGATTGTAGCTATGTTCTACTTTGTAGAATTCAAGACTCTTAAACTGGGAAGAATTTCATATTGACCAAAAGGCTTTTTACCATATTGTGAATATGTGTTCTTTCATCCAGCCTCCAGTCAGAACTTATATGAGAAAGAAATCGTAATGATGAGAGTCAGTCCATCTCATTTGAGGATAATTCCAATTATTAAAACTTCTTGACAATCAGAATAAAATACTGAAATGGGGAATGGAGAGAGATTGTGAGTTCATCATTTCTTGATACATTTAATAAAGTAAGACAATTTTTACTGGTGAAGACATTCCTTTGAACTAACTGATCTTTGGTTCTTATCTCCCCTCCCCCCAACATCCTATGATTACTGAAAAAAAGAAATATGCTTGCACCTAAGGCCAACGTTATTTTTCAAATGTTATCTTTCATATCCTTGCTAAAGGCACTGACAAAAAGATACAGAGCCTTTAAACCCTTGGACACTTTCATTGTCAGTGAAATACACCCTTACATAAAACCTGAGCTAGTCCCACATAACAATATCGTGTAAATAATGTGGAAAGCAAGTCAGTGATTCACACTGTGGCAGGGTCAGGATTGACTATAATTTATTACTATCTTTGGTGCAGTCTGGATATTTTGTGGTCAGCATATTCTTTTGGTGCCCAGCAAGAAAAGGAGCACATCACAAAAACAACAAGACTGCAATTGGCACTTTATTGGCAGTTTCTGCAGTGAAAGTCAAGCAGCCAATGGTCTGTGAACACTAAATTATCCTCTGTACCCCTGGAAGTGATCCCGGTGGGTCAGAGCTGTAGGGCATTAGCAAAAGATCTTGCTGCTGTTTCCTGGCTGGTTCTTCCTCTGCTGATGGAGTGTCTGCCTCATCTTCAAGGTTGTAAATCTAATATTTTGTATGAGTATTTAGGTTCAGAACTGAACTCTCACTTCAACCTGTCTTCTTATTCACATAGATACAACATATTGAAAATACAAGAGTCAGAAGGAAATGGACAAAAATAACGTCTCAAATTAATTTCAATTTATGGAAATTCTTCGTAATATTTCACTGGGAGATGGGGCAGAAGTGAGAGGAGAGGAGATTAAATTAGATTTTGGGGAACAAAGGTCAGATCAGGAAATTCCTATGAAACTCTGACTTTACCTAATTTTTTTATACACATCATACAATTATATTCACCTTTCCTCAAATCCATGTTACCTAATATTCTTATGTCTACTCCCTCCTTTGTTCACTGTTTATTACATTATTCCAGATAATACTCCATACCTGTTTATTCATTTTAAGGAACCATCTAATGAGAGAGAGAGAGAGAGAGAGAGAGAGAGAGAGAGAGAGAGAGAGAAGGGAGAGAGAGAGAGAGAGAGAGAGTGAGAGGAAGAAGAACAAAAGAAGAAGAAGAAAGAAGAAGAACAAAAGAAGAAGAAGAAGAAAGAGGAGGAGGAAAGGAGAAATAAGAGAGAGAGAGAGAGAGAGAGAGAGAGAGAGAGAGAGAGAGAGAGAGAGAGGGAATGTTAGTGTGTTTAAGAGGACCACAAGAAGAAGCAACGCTTAATCCAATGCAATAAATCTCTAATGTCGAATCTTAACCTATCACTGGAATAGATGTTTGTTGTCGGGAAAAAATTGTTGAGAGGAAAAAGAATGGCCTTCCCCAAGTGTTTCTCCAATCATAAACAACATGGAGAGAAACTATTGTAGCTCATTTTCAAATGAATGAAGGCTAAAGGAAATACACTATTTAAATACCTATAGAAACTGGTGTAATTTAAACTTTTGAAAGTTGCAGTCTATCCAAACTGAGTGGGGAATCTCAGAAATCTAGGCAGAGATATAGCCACATTGAAGTATTTGGAGTATGGGTAAAATTTGGGGCAATGCAAATTACTCACATTTTTATCTTTTACATATAAGAAAAGTATTCCTGGTATTTCTTTGTTCTAATTTTCCTGAATGTATCACTGAGCATTTAGGTTTCCAAAGCACATAAATGAGTGTGTGAGTATGAACACATACTTACATATGTGAATAAACACAAACATCAGTCATAGTGGTAAACTAAGAATTAACTAAGAATTCCATTGGGGGCATGATTATTATGACTGTTATTAAGGCACACACACATACACAGTTAAATGTGTGTATACACTAATATATAAGTGAATATCTATTTATATAGCCCTAAATGCCTAGGATGAGGCTAACCGACCTTTTAGAAGGCCTCTGCAGTCAAAGACCTTTCTTATCATCTTATAAATGATCAGAAACAGCTACAAAATATCTGTGCATCTTTCACAACATCTCCAACCTACTTCCATTCCAAATGATCAAAATTATCCTAAAAGTTTTCTCAGCTTTTTCATGTTGAAAGATATTAAGAGATATACATACCTGTAAGATACTGGTTACATAATAAAGTATAGATATTACTTTCAAAATTGACTGTGTGCTTCCATCTGAACTTTCTGCTGTTTTTTGTTTGTTTTGTTTGTTTCCCTTTTAATGGTTGCTCTAATGTTTTGTTTTGTTTTTTTCCCCCATCTTTATCATTAATTTCTCCACCCTTCACCCTTATATCACCCTGCCCTTAAATTAACTAAGAGAGGAAGAGGTCTACATCCAAAAATCAGTGTCTTTGTGCTCTGTATCCATCAATTCTTTGTCAGAGATTGGGTAACATATCAAAATAAGACCTCTGGATACGTGTTCTTTTGAGTCCTTGATACCTAGTGTTTGCTTCCTTTTACTCTTTTTTCCTTTTTCCTTTTCAAACCCTCAGAACAAAACCAATCCATAAAATGGACATTCCTCCCTCTTTATTTAAACACCTCAATATCCTTTGAAGACATGAAAGTTCTGGAGACACTTATTCATTCTCCCTACATAGTTTGTTAATATACTATCATCATACTTCTTCCAATTATTCCTGACATTTCTCTGGATTTGAGGTTGTCTTTTTTAATGTAGTTCTATACTTTTAAGAAGGAATATTGAAAATTCTCTATTCTGTTAAAGTTCTGATTTTAAACTAAACAATGATATCCTTTATCTTTTGGAATATTGATTCCAAAATCTCATTTCATTTTTAGTAAAAACTATTTGGATATATTCATAACTAAATTACTATCATCATTAATTATATTTCATTGTGTACTTAATTAATTCCATTGACCCTCCATTCTATTTCTTAGCCAGTACTCAATAGTTTTCATTATTATCTGGTTCAAGTAGACCACATTCTTTTATATATTTTTTGAATCTCTAGATAGTCTGTACCTTTTATACCTTCAGATAAAATTTGTTGTTTTTTAAGCTCTATGAAATATATTTTGGTAATCTGAATTATAGGACACTAAATAAATAAATTAATTTAGGGACAATTGTCATTTTTATTATATTGGCTTATCTAACTCAGGAGCAATTAAAGTTTCTCCAGTTGTTTAGATAACCTCATTTGTGGGGAAAGTATTTTGTAATTGTATTTATATTGTTCTTGGGTTTATTTTGGCAAGTAGGTACACTTATTTTATATTGTCTACAGTTATTTTAAATGGAGTTTCTTTTTCTATCTATTGCTGCTGAACTTTGTTGATAATGTATAAAAACATGAAAACTGAATTATATTGGCGGACAGATTCACTAAAACTATCTTGACTTTCTTACTGCTTTCCTTACTCTATAACCAAGGCAAAACTAATGAAGAATGATTTTCAAGTCATTCCCCTCTCCAAAAAGTAACTAAAACTGATTTTCCTAAAGCATCTTTTTGCCCATAACACCTTACTCTATAAACTTATGTGTCTCCCTATTACAGTCAGACTCAAACATAAACTCCTCTGTTTGGTATTTAAAGTTCTATACAATTTGGCCCCATTCTTCCTTTTTTGCTCTCAGAAAATGTATACATAAATTCTTTTCATTTCCTTTATGTTCTACCCATGTTCCTCCCAAGTTCTTGTCTTTCCATTAGCCATCTATTAGGTTCGAAATCAATATCTTCACATCTGCCTTTTAAAATCCTTGATCTTCAAGCATTTCCTTTATATTTATTTTCTTGGTACCCTTGTAATTAGTCTTTTTCCTTTGCTCAAGAATTTCTTGTATTTGTTTTGTGTTTTATATATGTGCATGTATGCAAAAATATATCTATATTTCTGTGTTTTCTTCCTCATAAAAATTTAATTTCTTAAGGGCTACTGCTATTTTTTTGCTTTTGCATTACTAGAATATTACTTGACATATCATATTCACTTAAATATTATTTAATTACTTCTTGAACAAACTACATATATGTTTGTATATTAATACACATGTATAAACACATTTATCTATCTATATTGGCAGAACTATAACTAGAGTATGCTAACTAGTTAAAATTGGAGTATTATAACTAGGAATTTGTTACACGGCATCTCTTGTTTTAGGAGCTTGCTTCTTTTTAATGGCAATTGGAAACATCATCATCATTTATCAAGATCTTGTGCATGAGAGAGTTTCATTGCTTTATCACTTTGCTTTTTTGTAATTCATCTACATCAACAATTCACATTACTGCCTTCCCCCCAAATATCCATAGGTTCTATATTCTTTTTTGGACAGGCTACTTCCTCTCACAAAATAACTGTAAATGTATTTGGATTATCCTTCACACCAGAACCTGTACCGTATCTTCCCCCAATCTTAGCTCTTTTGGGTACATAAAATTACATCTTTCTCTTTTAGAGATAAAATAATTTGAAAAATTCAGCCCCATGGATTTTAAGGGTTCACTATTTGTCTTCTTTGCTTAGCAGCCAGGTGGTACATTGGATAGAGCATTACAGCTAGAGCAGGAAAGAACTGAATTAAAATCTGGCTTTTGACTCTTACTATCTCTATTACTTATTAACTCTAGCCAAGTTACTAACTTCTGTTTTTCTCAGCTTTTTCAACTGTAAAATGAAGATGATAACAGTATGTACAACCCAAGGATGTTCTAAATATAAACTGAGAAAATAAATAAATAAATATAAACTGAGATAATATTTCTAATTGCTCTTTTGCAAATTATAAAGTGATATATGATAATGATGATGATGATTAAATAAAACCTTAAGCTAAAGTATGCTAAAAATGAAAAATAGAATTAATAAAAAATGTTAAATTCTTAGTATTACAAATCACAAGACTAAATAAACACTGAGTAGGTTTAATTATTACAACTATTTACCTGATTTACAGGTTGATAATTCAAACTCTGGTCTCATATCTGAGCTTTAATCCTGTATTTCCAATGACATGTAAGGTACAAATTTAGTATGTCTAACAAACAAAGAACTCACAGCAACAAACTTCATCATTTTTCTCCATAAATCCATTTTTTCATACCCTTACCTCGTTCTGACTAAGGTACCACGATACTTTCAATCTCTCAAGGTTTGTTATAAATAAAAATTAATCTTGAGGCTTATTAATAGATTTATAAACATTTATTAATAGAGAGAAAGAGAGGGGGGAAAAAGGGCTTTCAGCCATTCTAACTTTAGGTAAAAATCCTGTTCTCCATTGAAGCCTCCTCTTGTCTGAGATAAAGAGATAAGGGGGCTCAGAGAGCATCAGACCAGAAACAATTAGGTCAAGAGACTGGTCTGGAGAAAGATAGAGCTCTCAGCTTCTCCAGTTGACCTTTAAAAACTGTAGCTCCTCCCCCTGTATACCACCATTGGCTGAGGTCCTGCCATCTGTGAATGCCTTCACATCTGGATGCCAACCTCACCCCCTGCCCATGCCAGGGACACGTGAATGTTTCTTACTATGTTGAGTGGCTGGGGACTGCAGGATGGAAAGCCCTTAAATATTTTACTTCACACAGGTTCATAATCACAGCCTAGTACTTAACTCTTCATTGATCCTTAACTCTTCATTGCCCATATTCAGTCAGGAACCTCTTCTATCTGTATATATCCAAACACTTTTCTCTATGCCCACAGATAGCATATTATTTCAGACCTTTATTACTCCTTAAAAAAAATACTGTGTATGACTCCTAATTGGCCTTAAGTCTTCCCTCCCCCACCCCACTTTATTACCTCTGACTCCTAAATACTCCTAAAATGATTTTCCTTCAGTATAGCTTCAGTCAGTCAACTCTCATGCCAAACAAAGGTTCCAGAGGTTCCCAATTGTTTCTAACTTAAATATAACCTATGTTTAATTTTGAAGATCTCATAACTTTCATTAACATGCCTCAACTTAACCCATCAACCTTATTGTACATTATTTCCTATCCACAGTGAGGTTTGTTCAAATTTTCCTCACACAACATTCCATCTCTTGTCTGGGCCTTCCCATTGGATAAATGTACTTTTTCCTCACTGCTGTCTAATAGAATCACTTTCTTCCTTTAAGATGTATCTCAGATACTTCCTTCTACACAAAGCCTTCCATGATCTCCTTTACTATAGGTACCCTTCCCTTTGTAATTCCTTGTGTTCAACTACTTTATATTTATTCATATTTATTATCTAAATATTTTAACACAGACATAAACATATATGCATATGAGTTTACATCCATGTCTATATAGATGTACCATATTATGTATGTGTATTTAACTATATATACACATATTTGCACATACACATATGAATGTCCATTTATATACATATGCATATACATACATATGTATTTATATACATGCATATTTTATATACTAGTTGCTGGTACACAAATTCAATGAATTACATAATTCCTACTCACAAAATGAATGGAAGACAAGCTTTTTGTGAGTAGGAATTATTTTATTCATTGAAAATTGTGCACCAGGAAATAGCACAATGCCTGGGAGAGAATAGGTGCTTATTAAGTGCTTTTTGATTACTTAATTGAAATCAGATGAAAAGCTCAGTGTCATTTAGATTTCAGGGGCAAAGCAGATGGTAATACATCTACTTCAGTGTCAAATCCAAAGTTCAATAGCATATCTGAACTACTTGATAGTGTTAAAGATTTTGATGGGAAGAAATTGTTCCCCCTCCTGTTCTTCAGTAGCAGTAGCTGCTGAAAATGAAGAGCCTAAAGGATCTTCTGAGGCAGTTGTCCAGTGGCATTTCTAGAAGATTTACTTCCCTAAGTAATTGATTCAAGACCTGTTGTCTGGGAAACCCTGCATATTTCAGGTCTCTTACTTGCCCACTCATAGAATTTAATTAACATTTCATGGTATTGGTGGCTAAAAAAACCAGGAATTTATGCTAATTAAGTATGAAAAAGTATAAAATATAATAGTTATGAAAATATTGACAGTTAGAAGGTGATAGAAGTACTATAAATTATCTTTAATATAAAACAAAGTTATGAAACTAAGATTTACAGAGATTTATTTTCTATCCAGTATGGCAAAATTCCATTTTCCTAAGAGTAATATACAAATAAAATCATCTAATTATCACGTTCCCCACTAGTTGACAATATTCCTTTAATCATAATGTCTCTATTTTTGACATTTCTCAATGAAATCATATGAAGTCTCCTGACACCTTTGCATTTACTCTGAGATGGACAATTTGGTATCTTTAGTAACATGGAGGATTTTTGCTTATCATGGTCGGTGTTCCATTTATGATACCAAGCAAGATCACTAACTGTCTGAAAAACCATGAAATGGAAAAAGGGAGGTTTTATTTGAAGAAGCTGTGAGGGGGGGATTTGAAGTGTTTTACATGAAAAAGAAAAGACATGAGTGTAGCATTTTAAAGGGACTCTTTTCTCTGCCTCCCAGAAGTCCTATGGCAGGAAATTTGGTAGTTCAGCTTTGAGAAGGGAATTTACAGTATATAATCAAGTGTGATTTCTCACTGATTATGCCAGATCTAATGAAGGAGTGTTTTCTTCCTCCCCCTCCCCCTCAGCTAATCAGAGGCATCTGAGAAGAAGCTATTTGCATATATTCAAGTCACATTATATCATAAGGACATCTGAGATAATATAAACTGGCATTTACTATAAAATGAAAATTTATTGCATTGAAATCAGGAGTAAATGGATGTGTACAGATAGGGTGCTGGGAAGACCTTCTTTAATTGAGAGGACATAGTGATAACTTCATGAAGCACATCAAAGCATGAAGTAGGAGGAATGCAAATATGCAAAGGTCAGAATGCTCACAGTGAAGAGCTATGGCTGGCAGATCTATGAATACTGTGATTGGTAGAGGTCACCTGACTCTGCTCCTTGTCTCTTTTGCTCTTGAGGACTTCTGGCACAGAATTTAGAGAAGATGTGACTTTCTCTCAGCAGTCTTATATATTAGCTCTGATTGCTAGAAGACTATCATAGATTACAAATTGAAAGGCCCATGAAAGACATCTGCAATATTGTAAATTCTCTTTCAAAACTGAGTTCTCAAATTTTCTGACAGGAATTCTAAGAAACAGAGAAAATGGTCCCATTAAAGGGCTATGATGACAAATTTGTTTAGGTCTAATCATGTGGAACAATTTTCCCATTGATTCTACTCGGAGACTAAGTAGCAAAAGAGATTATTTAAGAAAAATATTTTTGGCGACTGAAAAGAAAAATATATCATAGAAACAAAGGACAGGGAGAATAGAATTTAGAATCATTAGAATCACTGATTCCCTGATAGTATGACACTCATGATATGTCAACAAAATATAGTTAATGTGTTTAAATATCTGCAAATTCCTGTTGTTAAATTTTGGCTTGGGAGACTAGAAGGATGCTAACTATAATGGAGGGAGGAGTATGATTAATGTTTATAGGCCCATACAGGCATCAATAATATGTATCAAGATATGTCTGCCCTAATGTCTAATAAGATAACCTTCTATCATTATTCTCCATGGTATACATTAAAAGATAGCACAATTGTAATTAAAATGGGATATATATATGTGTGTATATACGTAACATATGTATATAATCTATCTACATTCTTTTAATTTCAGGATATTTGAAGAAAATTTCAGTATTGCGTTTTCTGCATTTTTATGAGAAAATTTTGATCACATTTACATGGGTAATGTTTAAAGGATGTCATGAAGCTGGAAAGGATAGTTATCACATTGAGGAAACATAAACTAAGAACAAGTATAGGCAAAGAGGAAATAAAATTATGGCTTTATGCTGATAATAAGATATGCATTTCTTAGAGAACCTGAGAGAATCAAATAAAATTAGTTGAAACAATAATGTTGGCAGTTATAGGAGTTTAAATAAGTTTGCATCAATATTTCTATACAGTATAAACAAATCCCAGCAGGAAAAAATAAGAAGAGAAAATCCATTTAAAATAATTAGAGAATATATAAAACATTAGAGACTCTACCTGTCCAGACAGATTGAGGAACTATATGGATTCAACTATAAAGGAACTTTACACAAATGAAGAGAAAACTAAGTGCCTTGAGAAAAATTTATTGCTTGTGTATTAACAGAACCAATAAATAAAATGAAACTCTTTCCTTAATTATTTTACGGAATCAATGTCATCTGAATCAAAATATCAAAAATTGCTTTACAGAGCAAGAAAAATGAATAAAATTTCTCTAGAGGAACAAAATGTCAAGCATCTCAATGGGAATTATTAAAAAATTATTAGAAAAAATAGTCAGAAGGAAGGGATTCTGTTAGTGACAGATCTCAAATTGCAAAGCAATAACTATCAGAAAAAATTCATGTGGTTTAAAAATAGAGAGGTTGATCAGTGAAACATATTAGGTATATAACAAGGGAAATGAACAGAGTAACCTTGTATTTGATAAACATAACACAGTTTATGGGGGAAGAACTACTACAAAAACAAACAAACAAAAATAAAATTGCTGAGAAGACAATTATCAGCCTGCCAAAATAGTTAAGTATAGACCATAATAAGCATCAAGATAATATTTAAATGGATATATGAAAGGCTGAGATCATAAACAAATGAGATGAACCACAAACACACATTCACACAACTACTTTTTTAAATTTTATTTTAAAATATTTTTCCATGTTTACATAATTCATTTTCTTTCAATTTCCTCTTTCTTCCCCCTTCCTGGATCAAATGATCACTTCCACTGGGTTATACAAATGTTATCACTTATAACTATTTCTATATTATTTATTTTGGCAATAGAGCAATCTTTTAAAACCAAAACACCAAATCATATATCCATATAAACAAATGATGAATCATTTGCTTTTCTTCTATTTTTCTACTACCATAGTTCTTTCACTCAATGTGGTTAGCATTCTTTCTCATAAATCCCTTGGAATTGTCTTGTTGTAGCAAAGTCCATTACATTGAATTTTTCTACAATGTTTCACTTTCTGTGTATATTGTTCTCTTGGTTCTACTCATTTCATTCTACATCAGTTCTTGAAGGTTCTTCCAGTTCATGTAGAAATCCTCCATTTCATCATTCCTTACAGCACAGTAGTATTCCATCACCATCATATAGCACAGTTTATTCAGCTATTACTCAATCAAGAGACACCCATCCCCACTTTTTCCAATTTTGGCCACTACAAAAAGCATGACAATGAACATTTTTGTACAAACATTTTTCATCAATATCTCTTTGGGGTACAAACCTGGTAGTGATATTACTGGATCAAAGGGTATGCATTCTTTCTTTTAAAGCCCTTTGAGCATAGTTACAAATTGCCTTCCAACAGCTCTATCAGTAATCCCAGTTTTGCCACATCCCTTCCAACATTTATTATTTTCCTTTACTGTCATATTGGTCAATCTGCTAAGTTTGAGATGGTACCTCAGAGTTGTTTTGATTGCATTTCTCTAATTGGGAGGCATTTAGAACACTTTTTCATGTGATTATTGATAGTTTTGATTTCTTCATCTTAAAACTACCTATTCATGTCCCTTGACTATTTGACAATTGGTGAATGACTTGATTTCTTGTACATTTGACTTGATTCCTTATAAATTTGAGAAATTAGACCTTTGTTGGAGGTTATAGGTATAAATTTTTTTCCAAATTTGTTTTTTTTTGTTTGTACAAAACCTTTTTAATTTAATGTAATCTGAATTACTCATTTTACATTTTGAAATGTTTTCAATGTCATGTTCTCAATCCCTTGCTTGAACTTAAATTGTTTCCTTTCCCATAGGTCTGACAGGTATACTATTCTATATTCACCTAATTTACTCATAATTTCCCTCTTTATATTTAAGTCATTTAACCATTCTGAATTTATCTTGTTACAGGGTGTGAGATGTTGATCTGAACCTAATCTCTTGAGTACTGTTTTCTAATTTCCCAGCAGTTTTTGTCAAATTGTGGGTTCTAATCCCCAAAACTAGGATCTTCAGGTTTATCAAACACTATCTTGCTGAGGTCATTTGCCCCAAGTCTATTTGATTGATCCTCACTTGTCTCTTAGCCAGTACCATATTGTTTTGATCATCACTGCTTTAAAGTACAGTTTAAGATCTGTTATTATAAGGCCTCCATCCTTCACATTTTTTTCATTAGTTCCCTTGATATTCTTGATCTTTTGTTCTTCCAAATTAACTTTGTTATATATTTTTTAAGTTCTTTAAAAAAGTTGTTTGGTACATATGGTAACTGAATAAATAAATTAGTTTAGGTAGGATTGTCATTTTTATCATATTAGCTCATTCTATCCATGAATAATTATTTTTTCCCAATTGTTAAGATCTGGTTTTATTTGTGTGAAAAGTGTTTTGTAGTTGTGTTCATATAATTCCCGAGTTTGTTTTGTCAGGTAGATTCCCAAATATTTTATATTGTCTGGAGAAGTGATGGGCAAACTTTTTAAAGAGGGGCCTGAAGGAAAGGGAATGTTCATCTGTCAGTCTGTTTCTAAGGCAACTCTTTCGAAGTTTCATTGTATTGTATCCTACTCATTGTATTCATCAGATTACGAATAATGTCATGTGTTTGGATAGAACCTTTCAGGTGGCTGCATCTGGTTTGTGGACATAGTTTGCCCATCTGGTTTAGAGCGATTTTAAATGGAGTTTCAATTTCTAACTCTTGCTGCTGAATTTCATTGAAAATAAATAAAAATGCTGATGATTTCTGTGGATTTATTTTGTATCTTGCAACTTTGCTGAAATTATTCATTATTTCCACTAGCTTTTTAGTTGATTTTCTTGGGTTCTTTAAGTATACCATAGTGTCATCTGCAATTAGTGATAGCTTAGTTTCTTCACTGCCTACTTTAATCCCTTAATTTCTTTTTCTTCTCTAATTGCTACAGCTAGCATTTCTAGTACAATATTAAATACTAGTGGTGATAATGGACAACCTTGCTTCACTCCTGAACTTAATGGGAAGGCTTCTAACTCATCCCCATTGTAGATGATCATTACAGATGTTTTAAAATGAATACTGTCTATTATTTTGTGGAAAGGCCCTTCTATTCCTATAATTTCTAGTGTTTTTAATAGGAATGAATGTTGTAATTTGTCAAAGGCTTTTTCTGTATCTATTGAGATAATCATGTGACTTCTGTTAGTCTGGTTATTGACATGGTCAATTATATGGATGTTTTTCCTTATTGTTTAACCATCATTAGTATAAATCCCCCATGGTCATAGTGGATAATTCTTGTGATCACTTGCTGTAGTCTCTTTGCTAGTATTTTATTTAAGAATTTTGCATCCATGTTTATTAAGGAGAATGGTCTGTATTTTTCTTTCTCTGTTTTTGATCTTCCTCATTTGGGAATCAGTGCCATCTTTGTGTCAAAAATGAATTTGGGAAGACATCTTCTTTACTTATTTTGTCAAATAGTTTGTGTAGTCTTTGAATTAGTTGTTCCTTAAATTTTTCATAGAATTCAGTTGAGAATCCATCAGAACCTGGGAATTTTTCCTGGGGAGTTTCTTGATCGCTTGTTCAATTTCTTTTTCAGAGATGGGATTATTTAAGTATTCTATTTCCTCTTTTTTTAATCTAGGCATTTTATATTTTTATAAATATTTGTCCATTTCACCTAGATTATCATATTTATTGCCATATAAGAAGGCATAATAGCTCTTAATAATTGTATTAATTTCTTCTTCATTAGAGGTGAGATCACTCTTTTCATACTGTTAATTTGATTTTCTTCTTTCTTTTATTTGATTAGATTTACCAGTACTTTATCTATATTATTTGGTGTTTTATTCAAAGTACCAACTCCTAGCCTTATTTATTATTTCAAGAGTTCTTTTAATTTCAGATTGTCTGGCAAATTTAAATTTGTTCTCTCTCTAATTTTTAAAGTTGCACGTCCAAATAATTAACCTCTTCCCTCTCTATTTTATTGATATAGGCACTCAGAGATATAAATTTTCCCCTGTGTACTGCTTTTACTATACTCCATAGATTTTGATATGTTGTCACTTCATTGTCATTCTTTTCAATGAAGTCAGTAATTGTTTCCATGATTTATCTTTTGATCTACCATTTTTGAAAAATTACATTATTTAGCTTCCAATTAATTATAAAATTTGCCTTTCCATGGACCACTATTAATTATAATTTGCATTGCATTATTATCTGCAAACAATTTCATGTGTTATTTCTGCTTTTGTTGTATTTGTTTGCAAAGTTTCTATTCTTTAATATATGTTCGATCTTTGTATATGTATCATGTACTTCTGAGAAAAAGGCATATTTCTAATATCCCTGTTCAGTTTTCTCCAGATATCTATTAACTCTGATTTTTCCAACATTTCATTCACTTCCCTTGCTTTTTTCTTATTTATTTTTTTGGTTTGATTTTTCTAGTTCTGAAAGGGGAAGATTGAGATCCCGCCCCCCACCTCCCCAGTATGGTCCTACTATTTATTTCCTTCTTAAGCTCCTTTAGTTTCTTCTTTAGAAATCTAGATGCTATACCATTTGGTGTATAAATGTTTAGTCATGATATTGCTTCATAGTTAATAGTACCTTTTAGCAAAATGTAATATCCTTCCTTATATCTTTTAATCAGATCAACTTCTACTTTAGTTTTGTCTGGTATCATGATTACTATCCCTGCTTTTTTTTTTCTTTTTTTACTTTTAATGTTGCACAATAAATTCTGCTCTAGTCTTTTACCTTGAATCTGTGTATGACACCCTGGGTTCAAATGTGTTTCTTATAAACAACATATAGTAGAATTCTAGTTTTTAATCCACTTTGCTATCTGCTTCCATTTTATGGATGAGTTCATCCCATTCACATTAATAATTATGATTACTAACTGTGTATTGTCCTCCATCTTATTTTCCCCTTTTTATCTCATTCTCTTTCTTTTTACTATGTTCCTCCTCACCACTATTTTGCTATTTGTCCTCCCTCCCAACTCCCTCTCCCTCCAATTATCTCTCCCTTCCCTTATCTTATTTCCCTTCTACTTCTCTGTAGGGTAAGATAGAATTCTTTACCTCACTGAGTATATTTGTTTTTCCCTCTATGAATCAGTTATGATGAGAGTTCACTACCTTATCCAAGACACGGAAGGGAGGAAATGCTCCTATTCAGCTTCTGGGCCTTGTTAAAAATGTCCTTAGGCTCATGTGAAGAGGGGGACAGGAGCAGCTCCCTCCAGCATACTCTGGCATATATGCCATATGTTCACCAACACAGGGCTAGGCAATGGGGGTTAAGCGACTTACTCAGGGTCATGTAGCTAGGATATATCAGAGAATAATTTGAACATAGAACCACCCATCTCTAGGCCTGACTCTCAATCAATTGAGCCCACTAGCTGCCCCAATTCAAATGATTAATGTTCAAATGCATAAATCTTTGGTTTTTCTTTCACTGGAGATCTTGTAAATATTGTCTGAAAAACATTGGTAATATATAAGAGATTTTGGATTTGGCATAGTTTAAATGATATGACTCATTACATCATTTTAAATTAATGCTAAATTAATTTTAAATTAATTCTGTGATTGACAGATTATCTGTTTTTATAAATAACATTCCATTTATTTTCCTACTTGCCATCAAAGGTCATGTTGAAGGCAAAATGCTGATGATAATTATGCTTTTAGAAAAGTTTCAATGGCAAAGAAATACTTGAAATGAAATAAACATATGGGAAATTTTTTTTATTTTTCTTAACTTTATGAAATTTTTCCAATAATGAATGTCATTAACTATTTGAAATAGTAATTAGCATAATAGGTAAAAATAAATTGAAATTTTAGAGTTTGGATACAGCAATTATGCAGTATCTATTCATAACTAATTAATTACTGAAGTAAAACTTTTGTCCCTCCATAGTATGCACTTTTTCATAATTATAACTCAGGAGAGCATTTATCTTAATTAGGGCATCAGCTCATAAAGATTCACTACATAGCATCAGATATTCAGATGCACTCATGATGCTATTATTTGGAAATTGCATTTAAACTAGATAATATTACAATAGTACATATAAATTAGAGTGAAGATTAAGGATTTTCCCCATAATTTCTATTAGTTAATTGTGGTGTAATACAACCAAATCCACTCTAATGTAATTAAAATAAAAATAAAACATTTACTGTCTGTTAATTGGGACTTCTTTGCTGACATTAGGTTCTTCAGAAGGACATCCTTGAGAAGCAATGTGTATGATATTTGTTCATTACCTATAGCTTCATCTATAAATACTAAATTTATTTAGGAAATAAAACACCAGAGCAGATATTTTTTTTTCATGTCGAACTGACAAAAATAAAAACACACAAGGCCCTACACACCAGAAAAAGGGGTAACAATAACAAATGAAACTCAGGGGAATGGGAAATGGATAAGATATACTAGAGTTGCAGTGAGAGGAATCACAAAGGATCTTAACTGGGAAAAACAATCAGTAACCAATATTCATTAAACAGAGGATACAGTAAAAATCTCTGTGGATTCTTGATGTTTGGGGGAGAGAATGACAAGAAATTTGTAACAAGGTTAAGTTTAATGGTGTGATAAGAACAGCATTGGAGGGAGAGGGGTTTCGAACTTCTATGGGTACCAACTGCCAAGAATGGCAGTTGAGATAACTAATCTAAGCTACCTAACAGCCAGCATTGGCTGAGCTGGAGTGAGACAGGGCTTCTGGGAATTTCACACAACAAGTCCTCTTGATCTTCAGATGTAGATTTGGACTCAGGAATTCTTCTTCCACAGCAAGTAATCCAAATGGGACTAGGGAATAAAAAGGGTTTCCTACTTGTTGTCCACCAAGAAGCAGGCATGCACCCACACAACCTAGAACTTGCTTGAAGATTAATCTCTTATTTGTGAGATCCCAAGGTCTGATCACAGAGGCTTCCTTGATTAGATGTCAGTTCTCCACACTGCTAGGCAAAACCCTTCTCTGCCAACTGCAGCCAAGTCACTCTCAGCACAAACCTCTCTGTATATTCTAAGATGGAATGTTTTCGGTCTCAGCAAAGGTTTCAGCTTGGCCTATCTGCTTACTTATCCTAAATCTATCTCTACCCTATAATTACCCATAACAGTTCCCCCCTTTGCACAAAGTCAAAATAGTGTTTCATAAAATATTTTGGTATTTGTCCACTAAGAACTAACTAAAATTCTAATCCCAAATAATAAACAAACTACACTTACTCTATCTTACCTTATCTAGCACTACCTTACTCTAGGGATTTAACAAGGAAGGGTAAAAGGAAATAAACAATGAACAGTTACATAGTTCAAAGTACAGAGTAACAAATACAAACAACATTTTCAAGAAAATTAATAGCAAAATTGAAATAGAAACACAAACTTCAAGCAAAACATTAAATATAACCAAATAACTAATACATAAAGTTCTAACTGTTAAAGTGCTCAAATTTGAAAAACATGCATTTAACACAACATTGCATAAGTTTTTACATTAAAATTAAACCTAAACATTAAACTTATTTATGCAAATTACATTGAAATGTTTGCAACTTAATCAGTATCAAATTAATTACTTATAGAATTTACATATATACATATATATGATGTACATGCAATATATATACTCGATATATACATGTATGCTATACATATATGCATATGTGTACATATAATATATACCTATCAAGTATACATATTTACACATTTTACATCTATACAATACTTACAATATAATACAATTTTACAACACACACATTATTCATCCTTATTTACAGATCTATTTACATTATTTTGTGATATGTGATCTGTAGTATGTTTTATGTTCTTCCTGTAATACAATTTTGTTACCTTTGTTGTACTGTAGTGTAATGTACATTAGTACCTTATCTTATCTTATTCACTAATCTAATCTAGATACTATTCCCTATCTCACTAAACTATTCTAAACTATCCCTAGTTATTAGTATATTAGTCTAACTATACCTAAATAACTAGCTATTTATTGTTAGTAACTAACTATCCTTTGTTAGTACTTACTTATCCTATAGCTAATCCTAATTTTGTTAGTATTTATACATTGTTTTATTCCATAAGGAAGACAATGTATCCCAACCTGTTTATATGTTTGTGTATGTGTTTTGTTATGTTGTTATTTTCTTATGTTGTTTTGCAATATGTTACTGTTGGATGTGTGATACCTATGAAAACTTCAGATCTCCTTTCTTCTTATGATGTTCTCTGAAGAAATCTCTTCTCTCTGTTTCTCCTCTTCTCCATTGAAGTTCTTGATAGCTATGTGCAATGATGGACGTATATGAATATGTAGTGATACTATTCACATTACTCAAATTCCTTATGAACCATTAGTCCATTAAGTACATGATTAATCCTCTTCTTCGGAAAATTTTCCTTTTTAAAACAGTCTTTATCAGTTCAATTTCTATAAGTCTTTCAGTCTTAGTATAACGTCCATTAATTTCTGAATCCTCCTCTTCATGTCTTCTTCCATCCAAATATCCTCTTCCACTGGAATGGTCCTCTCCTTACTGATCTTTCTGACTGCAGACTCTTAATTGACTGAAGATCTCAGTTTTGTACAATTTCTTCTTCTTCTTCTTCATTAACAATTTCTATATTTTCATTATCTATACCAGTGATGGGCAAACTACAGCCCCCTAAAATGTTCTATCCAGCCACCCAACATTATTCCTAATCTGAAGAATACAATGAGTAGGGTACAATACGATGAAACTTCAAAAGAGTTGCCTTAGAAACAGATTGACAGATGAGCATTTCTTTTCCTTTGGCCCCCTCTTTAAAAAGTTTGCCCATCACTGATCTATACCATGTGCTAATTTAATATGTGAACAATGGTACCATCAATCTCTACCTAATATCTTTACTGAAGATGGTGAAACTAAAACAATTGTATAAGGAACTGCCCACATACACCATTTCAGCTAGTTGAAAATTATAAAGAGAATAATACAATGGACCAGATTGAATTAATACTCCCATATCTTGTAATTATCTTAGCCTTTGTTGTTATGCACTTAAATATGAAGCAATTTGGCAATCATCTCCTAAGAGTGATGCATAAACAGCCTTACAAGTATTTGCCTGTAGTAGAGCATGTGGGTGGCTCAGTGGATTGACAGCCAGGCCTAGAGACTGGAGGTCCTAGGTTCAAGTCCGGCCTCGGACACTTCCAGCTGTGTGACCTTGGGCAAGTCACTTGACCCCTATCGCCCACCCTTACCACTCCTGGGCTAAGGACGGTCCCTAGCCTGGATGAAAAAGGAAGAGGGTTGGGCGTGGGGCTAGCAACCCCACCCTGTAAAAACTACATCTGCTAAAGAAACTGCAACCTAAAGTAGGGGCAGCTGGGCTAGCTCAGTGGATTGAGAGCCAGGCCTAGAGACGAAAGGTCCTAGGTTCAAATCCAGGCTCAGACACTTCCCAGCTGGGTGACCCTGAGCGACCCATTGCCTACTGGTTGTGGCCCTATGCTCCTAGAATGGAGTCCCAGGATAAAAAAAAAAAAAAAAAGAGCATGTCTAAAGACCATTTCATATGAGATATATGTAACTCTGCTCTTGGGCTTGTATGTAGGTAAAACAAAGCTATGGGAAGAATATTTGTCCATTTGAGATAAGTTTCGGCATAGAGTTTCCCTACCATAGTCTTGAGTTCCCTTTTCATATGCTCCACCTGACCCAAACTTTGTGGGTGATAAGGAACATGATACTTAGGTGTTATTCCTAGATTCTCATAGACTCTTCTAAGCATATTCTAAGTAAAATGTGATCCCTTATCCAAATCTATGGTAAATGGCACATCAAACCCAGGAACAATTTCCTTAACTAACACTTTCACCACAAAGCTTACTGTGTTGATATTTGATGGAAAAGCTTCAGGCCATTTAGTTATTCTATCAACAATCATAAGACAAAACTTGTATCTGAGTAGTAGGACTTTACACTGTTTTTATGAATGAAAGTAGTCAGGTGGATCTGAGTGGAGCAGCTTCTCCTTAGAATGTTAACTAGGAGCCAATGACTCTCAGGGTCCATGGAATGTCAAGCTCTGCTTCACTTTCAGTTACCCTCTGGACTTCTTTGGGACCAGTTCTTGTTCTCTCCTACCTAACCAACCTTCTGGGGTGCCAAATTAAACAGTTGTGTGATTTTGCAATCAAAATAGCTGAGCTCTCTTCCTTTTTGTAGACTGTGTACCACTCATTATGAAGGCAAAGATTACATTATCTATTTCAGGTAAAATCAATGAAAACCTAAGACTAAATAATATCCATCACCAGCAACAGCCAAATTTGAAATGGTTGCTCTTATTTGACATTAGGTCTTGACTCACAATTTGCTCTCTGAGTCACCTTGCTCAGACTCCACTGCTCCAGTATCCATGAGTTCCCTTTCACTGACTTTAACTATTCAGGATACCTTTAATTTATCTTCTTGAAAAAGAACAGCTTTATCAAATAAATGAAGGGACCTCAGGATGGTATGAGGGGGATGAGAAAATAGATTTTGGGATCAGGAGGTCCATGCTGGTGGCAAATTATAGTAAAGTTTATTGATCACAGCTTCTAAATTATAAGGAATTTTGAACAGGCTGAGGAATTAGGTAAATTTTTCACATACACAATGGTTGGTAATGATTTACAAGTTCCATACAATGGATTTGGTTTACATCATAGAATCTAGAAAGAGTTTTCTATGGGCTGATAAATCAATATGTCAATATTTTGATCTAACCATCTAACGCAGATTCCCAGAGAATGCTTGCATCAGTAGGTTTCAGTAGGAACATATAGTTTCATCAAAGAGGGAGGAGGAGGGGTTGAAGCTTCAGGTGAAGAGTGAACTATGTGTCTGACTTTAGCTGCACTATGGCTACACCTGAGCTTTACTGCTGCGGGGTCTTTAGGCTTTCCGGAGCTTTGCTCAATGGAGGTCCCTTGCTGATCACACTCCACTCAATCTTCTAATTAATAATCTTTAGGGTTCACCTTTGTCCAACTTGGGTGTATAAATCTGGATATTCTACTCCAGATGAGATCTTATGAGGATGAATAAGTATAATGAAACTTATACTTCTTTATTCCTAGAAGGCAAGATTATTATTTTTAATCCCTGAAAATGTATTACCTTTTATTTCTCCCATGTTGCAATGAACTTGAAGTCCAATAAGAATCCAGATCTTTTTCCCAATAAAATGATGTTTTATCTAGACTTTTTATTCATTCAGAACATCCCTAATAAGATTGTCTCTCAGAAAACAACTACAAGCTTTTATATACTTCCTATTGTGTTCAGAACCTATGCTCAGCACTGAGGAAGATACAAAATTTAAGTAAGACAAGATTCTTGTGCTCAAGGATGTTAAAGTTGAATAGTAGTAAAATTCTATTCTAAAAAAAATGGTTAGACTGAATTCCTGCACATACTCCCAAAGCTCGTACAAGGGGATGAAGAAAAGCATGCTGTTAGTATTGCCTATAATGATTAATACATCCAGTTCAGCTCTGGACACCAGATAACTTTTTCAGACGCCTGTATTTATCACTAAATTCTCTCTTCATGATTAAGCTATTCAAAAGTGTTTGGAATATGTTTATTTAGGACTAGTACATTTATTAAAGGTACTACCTCCTTTTTAAAATTCCTTCTATGTTTAAAACAGCAATGTGTCAATGTTCTTCACAATCAGCTTACTGACTTCTTGACATAGATTTTCGTCTGAGGTTATAGTGGAATTATTATTTTGACTCTAAGACCTTGCAATAAGCATTCAGACTTAACATCCCTTTGACCATTAGACTTCTCTGTATATTTACCACAGTAAGCCCTATAGTTAGATAAACTAATTTTTAGGCTATTCCTCTGTACCTTGAATACCTAGACCAGAATGGCAGAAAGGACGAGACAATATTTTTTATTGTAGAAAATTAAATTATTAGAAACCTAGCAAGTTAAGAACAGAACCAAACAAAACTTTGTGATCTTTGTGGGAGGCCATGTGTAAGAGTTAAATTTAGTGGTTAGACTTAAATTATGTGAAATAAAAGTGGTCTCTAGAGTTATTATATCTCAAGTCAGAAGTTTATTTACAAAATAGAGTGGGGAATAATAAAGTAGAGAAATGTGAGAGAGGTTAGAGAAAATACCTATAATGGTCCTCAACCAGGAAAGCCAATAGTGAATAATTATGAGGCCTCCTCCAAGATGGAAACTAGTCCTTTAGAAAACTAGTCAGCGCTTTTCATTCACCCAACAAAGTAGTCCAGGAGTCAGAATCCAAGTTGATGCCAGTATCCAAGTCACAGTCTCCAGTGAAGTTCCTTTGAAGACTATCTCCAGGAGACACTCTTCACTAGAGTCAACTTCACCAGGCTTTTATGGTGGTTTCCTGTCCCTGCCCCTTTTCATGGGGGTCAATCACAGTTTCCAAATTGTCTGAGTTGTCACCTTTGGATTCACACCTTTCTGATTGTGTGAATTCCTTAAAGAATTCAAAAGTTTCTGGCTGTTTGAGGTTGGGAAAAAGGGTGTTGGAGCTCTCCAAGTACTTTACTGGCTTCTTACCTAGCATGAAGTAAGGTGTGAATTCACTAAGTAGTTTGTGAGCTCCTCCACCTAGTTCAAGCTTGTGTTGATTCAATAAAAAGGTAGACAAAGGAGAGCTAATCCTGTCCTCACAATCTAGAGAGGTATTAAATAGGGGTACTTAAGTCATTGTCAAAATTTTAACTCCAACTAGGCAAAGAAGGATTCCCTTTTCACAAGTGTGAACTCAAAGAGAACCAAGAATTCCCTTTCACAGATAACTGAGTGGAGGAAGGAAAATGGACTTAGGGAAGACTTCAAGGAGAAAGCATATAGAGTTGCTCTTAAAATGTTAGAATGGGATTCAACAAATGAATAGATATAGAGAGGTTATTCAAAGTATAAGAAAAAGTTGTGAGTAAAAATGAAAGCCTGGAAGCCTTACAAAACAATGCCTTTTGATAAGCAAAGGAAAAACCAATGCAAATGAAACAAAGTTAGTGAAAGGGATTCATGTAATATAAGCATGGAAAAAATATCAGATAGTGGAAGATTTTGACTTGCAGAGAATTTTGAAATTCACCCAATATAATTGGGAGCCAAGGAATTGCGTATGTATGTATGTGTGTGTGTAAGAGCAAGCTGATGAGATCCTGTGTCAGATTTTTTTCTGACAGTGATATGAAGGATAAATTGGTTTAGGGGATAAAATGGAGAATTTAAGTACTGTAATGAAACTTTCAATAATCCTGACAAATAGTAATTGGGGCACAAACTCAGCTGGAGAAAATGCAAAAACATAGGAGGGATGGGACAAGATAAATCATGGGGAAGTGGAAACAACAGAATGTGATAAATAAGTGTATATGAAAAGTTAGATAAAAATCAAATCAGAGAATCAGAGGCAACCCTAACACTAACAATGTGGGAGATCTTGTAACTGGTTTAACTTTAAAAAGAAATACTGAAGTGAAGAGGAATAAATTCATGAATAAGAAAAAAAATTGAGTTGTTGACATGTTGAGTTTGAAATAGCAATGTGATCTCAAGGTTCAAATGTCCTTTTGAAAATGCAGAAACAAGGTCAGAATAGGTGAAATAATTTTAGAAATCATCTGACTAAAGCAGTGGTTCCCAAACTTTTTTGGCCTACCACCCCCTTTCTAGAAAACATATTACTTAGCCCCCTGGAAATTAATTTTTTAATTTTAATAACAATTAATAGGAAAGATAAATGTACCTGTGGCCATCACTGCCTCCACTGGATCGCTGCAGTACCCACCAGAGGGCGGTAGCACCCACTTGGGAATCACTGGACTAAAGAATCTACAATGTTGCAAGCAATAGTCACCAGTTTTTGATAGAGAGCTTCTAGTGTGGGAGAACTCAGTGACAATCCATAACATTAATTCCATTTCTGTTTAGTTTTAACTATTTCAAAGAATTACCATTCATCAAAAGACTTACATGCATCTCAGGAACTTTTACCCACTGTTCCTATTTCTACTCACTAGGGTCAAGCATAATAAGTCTAATTAGTCTTCCCTTTACATTCTGTCTGATAATTTGCATCTTACTACTGACTAGGATTTTCTTCTCTAGAGGCTAAACAACCTCTTTTCCTTCAATTATTCCTCATAAGGCATAGTTGTCTTTTTTCACTATCCTAAGTGATCTCTAGCTCCTCTGTCATTCCTAAACTGTGAGCACATTATTCCACTTATGGAAAAATATAACATTATTATAACCTCCTTTGTTTTGGGCACAGTACCTCTCTCAATGCAAATTAAAATAGATAGGGAAATAATGGGAAAATAATAGACATGGGTAGAATATTATAATACTATAAATTTTATTATATAGCCATAATTATCAAAACTATATAGCATATACTATGTGTCAAGTAGTGGGCTAAGCACTTTACAATTATGTCATTTAAGCCTCCAAAAAAAAGCTTTGAGATAGTTGCTATTATTACTCACTTAGACAAAGAACTGAAGAATGCAGAGGTTAAATGTTTTACCTAGGTTCAGATAGCTAGGAAGTGTCTGAGGCTGGGTTTGAAATTGGTTCTTCCTGACTCCAGGCCTGGTACTCTATTCACTGATTCACACAGTAGGGAATATGGTTTAGTGAAGTGATGGGTAAACTTTTTAGAGAGGGGGCCAAAGGAAAAGAAATGCTCATCTGTCGGTCTGTTTCCAAGACAACTCTTTCAAAGTTTCATTGTATTGTATCCTACTCATTGTATGTGTCAGATTAGGAATAATGTCCCATGGCAGAACATTTCAGGAGGCTGCATCTGGCCCACAGGCCATAGTTTGCCCATCACTAGTTTAGTGTATAGAGATCCAGTAACAGGCCAGCAAGAACAAAGTTTAAATGCTACTTATTTTATATGAAGGCTATCTTTTCCTGGCTTAAGGAAACAACTATGTATTTATGCCTTGGTTTAATCATGGGGGGATTGGATTGGTTATTTCTAATATCCCTTCCACCTCTCAATGTTTGTTAGGAACAAGATGCACCAACTATTGCCCCTCTCAATCAGATAAGAATTAGTTTCAGACAATTTCTTCTATCATATATATTAAAATGTGTCACAAATGAATACCAAATCTAAGCATATGAGGTTCAATAACTGAAAGAAAATAGGATAAAATGAAATTAGTTTCTATAAATTAGAATATTATTAACCAAATTATTAATCAAATAAATTAGAATTATTAACCAAATAAGATACAAAGGAGATCATAAAAGATGCAGGGGAGAAAGAATAAAAATTATATACCATTAAAATAAAAGCATTTTGAACAAATTGAATCACTTTTTCAAAAAATAGAGAAGCCATTCATTATGACAAATATTAATAATAACTATAATAAAAGAATGAAGTCCAAAATGCACACAGAGAATTGTTATTAAATATATAAAATTAAGAGTAATTTACTAATAGATAAGTAGTCATCAATATAACCAGATAGTTCTGGAAGGAAGAATGAAAAGTTATCAATAATTTCTATATGACTGATATTTCACCTCATACCTATAATGTTGAAAAAGTTGGTAAAGGATGACAAGGTTAAATGTTATAGGATCTTTAGGAAATTAGTCCAATGATTCTAGAAAGTAATTTATATATACACTAGAGAAGTTACTAAATTATATATATATATATATATCCTTTTCCCCCAGTAACATTACAATTAAAGAGATACCTCTGAGATCTCAAAGACAAAGAGAAAAAGCACCAACCCTTTTGGTAGAAACAAAGAACTGGAAGAAAAATAAAAGCCAATCAATTGGGGAATGTCTGAACAAATTGCTACATATGAATATAACAGAATATTATTATGATATAAGAAAACAATGTTTGCAAAGAGATGGATAAACTTAAAAATAACTCTCTTCTACTGCATAGCAAAGTAAACATTTAGAGCAATAATTTGGAGGATGATCTCAATAGGATAAAAGATAAATCTTGTGAAAGGGAATTCTTGGTTCTCTTTGAGTTCACACTTGTGAAAAGGGAATCCTTCTTTGCCTAGTTGGAGTTAAAATTTTGACAATAACTTAAGTACCCCTACTTAATACCTCTCTAGATTGTGAGGACAGGATTAGCTCTCCTTTGTCTACCTTTTTATTGAATCAACACAAGCTTCAACTAGGTGGAGGAGCTCATAAACCACTTAGTGAATTCACACCTTACTTCATGCTAGGTAAGAAGCCAGTAAAGAACTTGGAGAGCTCCAACACCCTTTTTCCCAACCTCAAACAGCCAGAAACTTTTGAATTCTTTAAGGAATTCACACAATCAGAAAGGTGTGAATCCAAAGGTGACAACTCAGACAATTTGGAAACTGTGATTGACCCCCATGAAAAGGGGGCAGGGACAGGAAACCACCATAAAAGCCATGAAAATCCCTGAGCAGTCAGTCTGGTGAAGTTGACTCTAGTGAAGAGTGTCTCCTGGATATAGTCTTCAAGGGAACTTCACTGGAGACTGTGACTTGGATACTGGCATCAACTTGGATTCTGACTCCTGGACTACTTTGTTGGGTGAGTGAAAAAGGCTGATTAGTTTTCTAAGAGATTCCGTCTCTTCCATCTTGGAGGAGGTCTAATAGTTTCTCATTACTGGCCCTCTTGGTTGAGGACCATTATAGGTATTTTCTCTAACCCCTCTCAAATTTCTCTACTTCATTCTTTCCACTCTATTTTGTAAGTTAACTTCTGACTTGAGATATAATAACTCTGAGGAACATGTTATTTCACATAATTTAAGTCCAGCCACTAAATTTAACCCTTACACTCTTTTTTTTTTTCAGTCAAATACATATTTATTGAGTGCGAGGTGCCATGCATTTTCCTGGGCACTGGGGAGATAAAAGACATAAGTAAAATAGTCCCTGCCTTTAAAGAGCTTACTTTCTACTGCAAGTATACAAATAAATATTTACAATACCCAACAAGTAACCATGAAGTAATTTTTGTAACAGATTCAAAGATACTAAACAGACAAAGTAAATACTATGTATAATGTTCTCTAGTTTCTGCTTTTTTCACTCTGTATCAGTTCACATAAGGCTTTCCAGTTATTTCTGAAATCATCCGGTTCATCATTCCTTATAGCACAATATTCCATCACCATCTTATACCAGTTTGTTTAGCCATTCTCTAATTGAAGGAAATCCCTTTAGTTTCCAATTCTTTGACACCACAAAAAGAAAGCAAAGCTATAAATATTTTTATACAAACAGGTCCTTTCCTATTTTTTAAAATCTCTTTGGTATATAGACCTAGTAGTGGTATTGCTGGATGAAAAGGTATGCATTCATTTATGGTCCTTCAGGCATAATTCCAATTTGCCCTCCAGAAGAGTTGAATCAAATCATAACATCATGCATTAGTGTCCCAATTTTGCCACATTCCCTCCAACATTTATCATTTTCCTATAGGCCAATCTGGTAGATATAAGGTGGTACCTCAGGGGGGTTTTAATTACATTTTTCTAATCAAGAGGGATTTAGAACATTTTTATATAATTATTGATAGTACTGATTTCTTCATCTGAAAATTGCCTATTCATATACTTTGATTATTTATCAATTGGGGAATGATTTTGTATTCTTATAAATTTGATTTAGTTCTTTACATATTGAGAAATGAGACTTTTATCAGAGAAATTTATTGTATAATTTTCCCCAATTTTGTTGATTCCTTTCTAATCTTGCTTGCATTGGTTTGGTTTATATAAAACCTTTTTAATTTAATATAATCAAAATTATTGATTTTAGATATTGCAACATTTTCTATCTCTTGTTTCCTCATAGATTTTTACCTACTCCATAGATCTGACAGGTAAACTATTCTTTGTTCTCCTAATTTACTTAAAATATCACTCTCCATGTTTATATCATATGATCATTTTGACCCTGTCTTGGTACTGAGTGTGAGAGATATTGATCTAAACCTAATTTTTTCCATACTGTTTTCCAATTTTTCCAGCAATTTTTGTCAAATAGTAAACTTAGCTCCTCTCTAACCCCCACCACAAGAATCACCTTTACTACAGACTCAAGAGGCTGCTACCTGTGCTGCAGCCTCATGCAGCATGTAAGCACCTTCTCTCCCTCCCCCACAACCCTACTCAGCACCTTACTCAGACAGGGGAGGAAGGAAGTAGGTGAAGTGATGAATGTCTTCAGGTGCATGGAGAGGGGGAAGGAAACAGCTCCACCATGAGTCCCTTTTCCTTCCTAGTAATAAACACTGGCAGGAAATTGAAGGTTTGTCTACAGAGAGGGCTTTGCATGTCCTTTTTGGCACAAGTGCCATAAGTTCTCACCTTCACTGTTCTAGAGTGATTTTAACAGAAGTTTTTCTCTCTCTAACTTTTGTCACTGAGTTTTGTTGGACATATATAGAAATGCTGATGATTTTTGGAAGGTTATTTTGTATCCTTCCACTTTGCAAAAATTATTAATTATTTCCACTAGTTTTTTAGTTGATTTTCTAGGATTCTCTAGTATACCATCATACCATCCACAAAGAGTTTAGTTTCCACAGGGCCTTCTTTAATTGCTTTTGATTTTTTGCTACAGCTAGCAATTCTAGTAATAGTGGTGATAATAGGCATCCTTGCTTCACTCCTGATATTATTGGAAAGGCTTCTGACTTATAGCCATTGCAGATGATACTTGCTGATAGTTACTAAATATTACTACTGTTTTAAGGAGCAGCCCTTTTATTCTTATGATTTCTAGTGTTTTCAAAAGAAATGGATGTTGTAGTTTTTCAAAGACCTTTTCTTCATCTATTGAGATAATCTTGCTGATTTCTGTTAGTTTGATTACTGATATGGTCAAGTATGCTGAATATTTCTAATATTTAATCAGCCTTGCATTTTTAATATAAATCCCACCTGGTATTGGGAATAATCCTTGTGATATACTTCTGTGGTCTCTTTGGTAGTATTTTATTTAAGATCTTTGCATCAATGTTCATTAAGGAAATTGGTGTCATTTTTTTCTCTGTTTTTGTCTTCCTTGCTTAGGTATCAACACCATATTTATGTTCTAAAAAAATTAGGTATGAATCCTCTCTTTACTTTTTTGCCAAATAGTTAAAATACTATTGGGTTTAATTCTTCTTTAAATGTTTGCTAGAATTTACTTGCAAATCCATCTGGCCCCATAGTTTTTTTTTTTTCTTGTACAGTTCATTGATGACATTTAATTTCTTTTTCTGCAATACAATTATTAAAGTACCCAATTCCATCTTTTTAAAAAATTTAGGCTATTGATATTTTTGTAAGTATTCATACATTTCACTTGGAATATCAGATTTATTGCCATGTAATTGGGCAAAATATGTCTCCTAATGATTGCTATAATTTCCTTTTCATTGGAAGTGAAATCAGCCTTTTCATTTTTTATATTGGTAATTTGATTCTTTCCTTTTTTTTTTAATTCATTACCTACTGTCTTAGAATCAATACCAGGTATTGGTTCCAAGGCAGAAGAGTGATAAGGGCTAGGCAATGGGGGGGGGGGTCAAGTGACTTGCCCAGGGTCACACATCTAGGAAGTGTCTGAGGTCAGATTTGAACCCAGGACCTCCCATCTCTGGGCCTGACTCTCAATCTACTGAGCTACCCAGCTGCCCACCTCTTTCTTTTTTTAAAATCAAATTAACCAATACATTATCAGTTTTATTTCTTTTTCTTTTCATAGAACTAGATCCTAGTCCTATTTTTAAGTTTAGTTAATTGGGATCTTTTGTTTTTTTCCCCATGCTTCCATTGCAGTATTATCTAAGGAGAGGTATGACCACTGTTCTTCTGGCCTGTGCTCTGATCTTTACCCTTCAAAAAAAGTTGTTCCCCTTTAGGTTTTGTTATGTTGATAGTAACAGATATTTTGGGGAATCAGATAATTATGCCTGGGCCAGTGACCTTCAAGACACAGACACTGACTGACAGGCTTCAGTGAGAAGGGAGGGGGTTTGACACTCCTGGCTCTCAAACCTCTCCCATCAAGCAGCTGAGGTTTCAGTTGGAAAATGGGGGCAATCTGAGGTACTTCTAGCAAGGTCTGCTGAGGCTGAACTCTAATGATGTTCCCCTTTTCTTTAACTTCTATTCCCCACAGGTCTGATAGAGGAATAAGTAGAAGCTAATTGTCTAAGTGTTGAGGTCTGATCTTCATAAAACTGGCAGCTGAGAGGATTCAAGCTGGGATGGTAACTTTGAGCTGTGAATATCCCCAAATAATTCCCAGGCACAGATATTGAAGGTAAAGCTTATATTAAGAAGGAAGGGGGAAAGCTAGACGGGGGTAATAGGTTTAGGATGAGGGAGAGGGTAACCCAGATCTGTTAGGTTGAAGCTGCCCTTCCCCCCCACAGGAGGGGGGTGAAGGCACTCGGCTAAATTGACTCTCTTGTTAATAATGAATATTTCTAATCTCTGTATCTCTAAATATTTGTTGTATTGATATTGGTAAGAACCAACCCTACTAAGCAGGCTAATTCCTGAGTAAAAACCACAATGGCTTTTGCCACAATGACCCTCTCAGGTGAACCCCCAAGTCAGGAGCAGTAAGCAGTGATCCGCTCACCTCAGTCCCCACAAAGCAACTGTCTAAACCCTTCTCAACTGTCCCCTCACCCAAAGTTCTCCGGGGGGGGTGTCCCCTGGAATTCTGGGTGAGGCTGACCCTGTATTTCGCAGGGATTCCATGCTGCAATCTCTACATAACAGTTTCAGTGCCTTTTTGTCCTGGGACTGTGAACTGATCAGACCCTCTCTTTTAAAGCTGCAATTGCTAGTGCTACTTTCTGACTTAGAATCCAAACTGGGGTTCTTACTCCCCTGTGAGTGACCAAAAGCATTCCTCTGCCTTCTAGAATCATGACCAGGATCTCTGTTCCCCTATGACCACAAATGCTATATTATTCCTTTTAATTCTGGGACTCTAATTTTTTCTTCTTCAGGAATGAATGCTTTTAGTCATGTCTTTTATACTACTTGTATCAAACAATTTATTATTGGCAACTTACCACAGTCCAGATACACTCACCACTTGTCATTCATAAGGAACCTACGATATTGATTCTACTGAAATCATGATATTTCCATCTAACATTTCTAATCACTTTTTAAAAATAGTTTATATTATATGTTATATGAAATAATATTTTCATTATCCTAAATTCTTAATAGTTAACAGCAGATGATCAATAAAAGCTGCCAGTTACTTTTGGTAGTCTGTATTTATTTCTGATGTTTACATTTTAATCATGCATAGCACCAGGAATCTTTTTCTTCCTATTTTCTTTACTTTCTCCTCTCATAACTAAACCATTTTAAGTGCTCTCAGTATGAGCCTTTCTTTTAATTTTCTTATTCCTCACTTTCATTTTCCATCGGCAGCTTTCTTATTGGATTCTACCTATCTGGACCTTAAAGTCATGTCTGAAATGCACACATGAAAAATATGCTTGCCTAGAGTCTTGTTTAAGGCTAGTATGTGTATTATGTATTTCAACTGGAAATGACTGCTAAACCCAGTAAGCATCTATCATTTGTGGCCTTCTCCATGGTTTCAGTTAAGCATCACAATATTCTTCAATTTCTCACTGCCACAATGTATGTATAAGGACAGACATTTTCTTTGTAGAAAGTGTATAGATGTCTCAAGCTAATTTGCACCAGTGACTGTTTCCAGCCACCTATTCCATATGTATAGCTGACCTAAGTAAAATAATTCCTGCAACAATTCCACATATAATTTTAATTTCTTAACTTGTAGATCTCTTCACTTTTTTTGCAGAAGATCCCTACAGCAAACATTATTTATAAATACCTAATACTTGAAACTCAGGGGATCACAGAGTATGGGAAATCAACTTCCAATAACATTGCATGAGATTCCTACTGCATCAATGTAAAATGAGGATGTTCTGGATAGGAATACCACACTGGGTGATCTCCACATTGTTTCATTATTCTACATTACTGTGATTCAAAAATTCTAAATGCTTACTCTCCACCCCAAACTCCCATTTTGGAGACAATAGTATGACTATATTTATCCTCATTTTATAGATAAGGAAATTATAGCTTGCCATTCTGGAGAGCAGTTTGGAACTTTGCCCAAAGGACTCTAAAATTATGCATACCCTTTGATCCAACAATACCATTACTAGTTATGTATCCTAAAGAAAAAAAAAAGGGAAAATGACCTATTTATACAAAATATTTACTGCAGCCTTTTTTTTATGGTAGCAAACAAATTGAAATTGAGGGATTATTCATCAATTGGGAAATGGCAGAACAAGTTGTGGTATGCGATGGTTATAGAATACTATTGTGCTATAAGAAGTGACAAGCAGGATGACTGCAGAAAAATATGGAAAGACTTGAATCAATGCAAAGTGAAATGAGCAGAACCAGAAGAACACTGTACAGTCACAGCAATATTTTTTGATGAACAACTCTGAATGACTTGTTATTCTCAACAATGCAGTTATCCAAGACAGCCCCATAGATTCATGATGAAAAAATGCCATCTGCATTTTTTCAGGAAAAAAACAACTGATGAAGTCTAAATGCAGAATGAAACACTATATTTCACTTCCTTTCTTCATGAACTTTTTAAAAATTTGAAATCTTTTTAACAAAATGATGAATATGGAAAATATTTAGCATGATTGCACAGCTAAAATCTACATAGATCACTTATCATCTCAGAGAGCAGAGGCAAGTGGGAGGGAATGAGAAAATGAGGAGAACAAAGGAGAGAGAATTTGGGAACTCAAAATTTGATAAAATTAATGTTTAAAAATTGTTTTTACTTGAAATTGGGGAAAATAAAATATATTTTAAAAAGAAACTGTAGATTAAGGAGGGAGAGTTGTATGCAAATTTACAGAGTTGATGAAGAAATAGTGAGGCTTTGAACCTTATTGTCAAAAGACTGTGTTCATGTCTCTACTCTTTTTCTAGGTCCTGACTGTCCTTACTGGTGAGACATAACCATACTGTTAGTCTCACACTCAATCATCTGGCCATTTTTAGATCTGCCAGAAGCCTGTATATTCTCACACCACTTTCAAAACTGATTTCAATTTTGGTTTTAGGAACTACAATTAAATTTATACTACCATTGTTCTAGGAAAGGTCATTTACTCACTATATTATGACTAGCCACATCCAAAATCTTTTCTCCCTTACTATATGGGTTTTCTCCCCAATGGGAATATCAACTACTTTATGGCAGGATTTTATTTATGTATTTTTATGCCTTTGTATCTCCAGCACTTAGTCCATAGTCTGGCTCATACTAACTACTTAATAAGCTAGTTCCTTCATTCATACTTTCATTACTTTGAGAGTTTTCTTCTCTTCTGTTCTCTTATTTTTTTAAAGTTATGTGGTACAAAATATCAATTGCAAATTTTCTATCTGGTTGACATTTCAACCAACAATATTTCATTGTTACCAGGAACATTTTAGACACACACCTTCAGCATGAATTTTCGTAAGAAATAAATTTAGTGAAGAATTGTTTTTAGCACTCATCTCTTGCACTCATTATTAGACTTAAAAATACAGCATTGCTGTTATGATATTCTTCCTTTATTATCCTTTACACTGAATTTGAGGCATCAAGGTATATTATCTTAGGTTTGAATTCAGAAAAAAGTTTCAATAGAATTTAAACTCTTTTCTTACTGGGTATTAGATGGTGGCTGTTACTGAATATTGTTCAATTTGTCTTATTGGCTCCAAAGTAAGGATTAAAATACTAGTAGTTCCTTCAGTAGTAATTCACTATTCTGATTACTTATGATTTCATCAGTGTTATTCCTCTCTTCATTAAGATATATCAAACCTTTCTAGGACTTGGTAGAATATTTTTGAGAATTGCTGGGCCCAAAAAATCCATCACTGAAAAATTCTGGTTATAATCTGAAATAATATCTAGAGTGGCTCTCAAACAATGGACACATTTTCTTCCACCCTTCCAGTGATCTTTTAAACTGGAATGGACCTATTCTAATTGATGCTTTGCCACAGGCATACCTTCTATTGAATTAAATATTTTGTTAAACTTTTATTTAGTTCTAACTACATTCAAAGCATTGTGCCAGACATTTGGGGATACAATGACAAAAAATAAATAAATAAAATAAGCAATCTTTGTCTTTAAATAATTTTTTTGTTTTTATGTTGAATATAATAACAAAAATCAATGAATAAACAACTACATATAAGCGAATAAATACAACACCAATAAATTAAGGTTATTTAAGTTTCATGAATGACAGTTTTTGTTTTTGCTTTTATGTGGTTTGTTGATGGATAATAGCACTTTGGAAAAGGTGTTTTTTTTTTTAAAAGGAGAGTTATAATTAAATTCATGAATTAACAAATAATTCAAATGCAACTCAGGACTTGAAAAACAATTATTTACAAAAACTAAAGTATGTTCAATACTCTACTGAGTAATTCAATAAATAAAATACCATTCTCCTAAGTTGACTAGTTAATCTTCCAAAACAAACTATCTATTTGTATTTACCTGCTAGCCTTTTAATGCTAATTCATTTTTTCTCAGATTGCTGAGCCATGAGCACTATTTAAGGACTTAAAATACATAGTATGGTTAAAATAGAACAGGAGGTGTATATATATTATATTAGCACAGTTACTATTTGCTAAAGTGATTTAAGATTTCCAATATCTCTCCATATTTTTAATAAATGAGTACCATTACCCTAACATAGTCTTCATCTCACACAGGAGAATTTAGCAAATATATTACAATGATCTTTTGAGGGAGGAGAGGAAGAATATCAAATATTGTATGGAGAATTCTTATATGAAGAAGAGTAAAGAAGAGCTAAAATTTATCATTCTTAAATTTGTCTCTATTCTGTATCTGGAAGCTAATTTGTTTGAAAATATTTTAGTTTCCTTGGAAAAAGCAAACTTAAAACAATAAAAAATATGAAATTATTTGTGCCTAATTCTAAAATTAGTGTAGTATTGAAGTCAAATATTATCAAAATCTTCCTTAAATAGACTAATCCAAAAACCAAAAGAAAGTAAAGAAAATCTCCCCACTAAACAAAAAAGATAATGGACTCTCCTTTTAAAAAATTAAGCAAAAATACCCCACTCATAATTGAACAATTTCACAAAATGATTACAATGCATATTATATGACTTTCAAACACCTGATTCTGGCTCAAGTGATCTTTTTAAAGTTCCATATGTTAATGACATGCCTTTACATGATTTTATTTATTTTAGGTTTCCAATAACAGCAAATATAGAGTTAAAAAGTTTTGGTCAGAGAGATGCAGAGGGCTAAACAAATTGAATGCATTCATGTCTATCTTTCTTCCTACTTTCTTACAAGATTGTTTTGAAAATGAAATGAGATAATATTTAGAAAGAACAACTAGCATAATGCTTTCTGCATAATAGGCATTATATAAATATTTATTAACTTCAAAATCCTCCCCCCCACTTTATTTTTCAGATCTTCGAGGCCAAAGAAACTTAATATTGTTCCTTAAAAATCATATTTTCGGCAAGTGTCCGGGTGTGGTGGCAGCAGCTGTAACAGGTGGGAAATGGCTGAGTATTTGGCCTCCATTTTCGGCACAGAAAAAGACAAAGTAAACTGTTCATTTTATTTCAGAATTGGAGCTTGTCGTCATGGAGACAGATGTTCCAGGTTGCACAATAAACCAACCTTTAGCCAGACTATTGTCCTCTTGAACATTTACCGTAACCCTCAAAACTCTTCCCAGTCTGCTGACAGTTTGAACTGTGCAGTGAGTGATGTCGAAATGCAAGAACTCTATGATGAATTTTTTGAGGAGGTTTTTACAGAAATGGAAGAAAAGTATGGCGAAGTTGAGGAGATGAATGTTTGTGATAACCTTGGGGATCATCTTGTAGGAAACGTATATGTAAAGTTTCACCGTGAAGAAGATGCAGAAAAGGCTGTCATTGACTTAAGCAATCGCTGGTTTGATGGAAAGCCAATTCATGCAGAGCTTTCACCTGTGACTGACTTCAGAGAAGCTTGCTGTCACCAATATGAAAACGGAGAATGTTTGAGAGGAGGCTTCTGTAACTTTATGCATCTGAAACCCATTTCTAGAGAACTACAGTGGGAGTTGTATGAGCGTCGTCGCAAGAAGAATAGGTCCCGATCAAGATCTCGTGAATTTCTTTCTAGATCAAGAGATCATGTGTGTGGTGGTGGAGGTGGCGGTGGTGGAAGGAAAAGTGATAGAAAGCGATCAAGAGATCCTGGGCGTGTGGTGGTGGAGGCAGTGGCAGAGGCAGCAGAGGTGATGGTGGTGCCAGTCTTAGTGGTGGAAGGGTGCGTGATAGGAGGCAGTCAAGAGATTATGAAAGATCTGGTAGATACTGAGCCATGTAATTTTTACTGTATGTCTGCTAAAAAGTCTGGTAGTTGATTGACTAAACAAAGTTCATAATGAGAATTTTTTTTTCTAAAAGACAAAACAAAATGGGCTTTTGAATAAAATGTGTAGTGATACAGTATTCTTGGTGTAACTGTTTTTTGTGGGGAATCTTATTAATTTTCATTTCTTTACCTCATCAAATGCATGATTTGGCAGTGCTTGGGGTGAAGGTAATATAGATTCCCCCTCTTTGAATGTTTGGGGATAGATAAAAAACCTGATTTGTGAACTTTATATGAATAGAAAACTCATTTGAAGAAACCATAAACTGAACAAGTAACTAATCAAGCTTCACACATAACAATTAACTTTTATAGTATTTCCTTTACTGCTATGTGAGTGTCAGGTTAATTTAAACAGACCTGGAGACAACCTTTTATTTACTCTGTAGAAATATTTAGCTAGAAAATTGATTTGTGACCAGAAATGTGTACTGTAAACTAGCATATTTACAGTAAAGCCAATTTTTTAGTATAAAATATTGTCTTCATGTATCTTTAATGGAAATTGATAATGATGTCTGTATATAATTACAAATTTTTTAATGGTATTTCATGCATAATGCCCCCAAATTAGAATAGCTCCCAGAAGGTCAGTATTAAGATTATTCCAATGTTGATAGTGTTTAATAACAATCAATTAGGCTAGTCTACTATGATTGGCATTCCACAAGACAAGTTAAATTTTTTAATTCAAGACTAATATACCTTTAAAGACTTGTAAATCAAAAATTGCCTACCTAAAAATCTGATTTATTCATATTTGATTTCTCTACTTTGTAAAGTGATATAATGCTTGGTGGTTATGTATTTAAAATTCTATATTTGTTCATTGACTTCCATCAGTTAATATACTATTTAAATGCTGGCAATTGAAAGTATTTTTGTTTTCCCCCCATTTCAGTGCATAGCAGAACTAAGATAAAGTTAAGAATTAAAAAACTTAATTTAGGCTGGAATTGACAATTGTCAAAGGCAAACCTAGTACATGTTTCTAAGTGATTAACTAAAGAAGCATTAGAGTTTCAGCAGAGGTGTTATATCCAAACCTGCTTTATCATAATTGTTCTATGTAATGTAGGTGAACTTTTATTGTACATATATTTAACAATCAGCTTTTTCACTGTATATGCAGTTCCCCCATTCAATTTAGTTTTTAAAAAATGCACATTGCTGTGTTGGAGAGAGCACTCCTTTTCGAAAGCTAGAAATTCAATAAATCTTTTAAAAGATAAAAATATCATATTTGATGTTTTAAAATGATGATGCAGGTGCTATTTGGAAAAGAATGTGGACTACATGTTTCCTAAAACTATTCAACACCTACCCAGGATCTCTAGGACTTAGAGATTGAATAAAGTTTTAGAGATAGATTGAATCTATTTCTTATTACTTCTGCTTTAAGTTAAAGTTTTATTCATGCTTTTTTATACCCTAATAATTTCACATAAATTCCTCTTACTCCCACATCCAAAAATAATGCTGAAACCTCTATACCAGTGGTTCCCAAACTTTTTTGGCCCACCATCCCCTTTCCAGAAAAAAATATTACTTAGCCCCCTGGAAATCAATTTTTTTTTAAAATTTTAATAGCAATTAATAGGGAAGATAAATGCACCTGTGGCCATCCATGGCCCCCTGAATTGCTGCAGCACCCACCAGGGGCGGTGGCACCCAGTTTAGGAATCACTGTACTATACTATAAAAAGTTGAACAAATTTGGCCAAACAAATAATAGTTTAGTTTATGTTTTTCTTTTATGTTTCTATCCCCATAGTTCTTTCTCTCAATGTGGATGACATTCTTTCTTATAAATCCAGGAGTATCCTAGATTATTGTATTGCTACTGGGTGTAAAGTACATTACTTTGCATAGTTTCACAATGCTTCACTTTCTATGTACAATGTTCTCTTGGTTCTACTCATTTCACCCTATATCAGTTCATTGAGGTTCTTCCAATTCATATAGAAATCTTCCACATCATGATTCCTTAAGACACAATAGTATTCCGTCATTTTTTTCCATCATTCCCCCAATCGAGGGACACCCCCTCCTCATTTTCAAGTTTTTTGCCACCACAAAGAGCATGGCTATGAATATTTTTTTACGAATATTTTTCATTATTTTTTTTTTGGTGTACAAACCCAGTAGTGGTATTGAGGGATCAAATGGCATACAATCCTTTAAAACCCTTTGGGCATAATTCCAAATTGCCTTACAGAATAGTTAGATTAATTCACAACTCTGTCAGCAATGTATTAGTGTCCTGATTTTGCTGAATCTCCTCCAACATTTATTATTTTCCTTTACTATCATATTGGCTAATCTGCTAGGTCTATCTCAGAGTTGTTTTATTTGTATTTCTCTCACTAGGGGTGATTTAGAATACTTTCTCATGTGATTATTGATAGTTTTTATAACTTCATCTGAAAATTTCCTAGTCATATCCTTTGACCATTTGTCAATTGGAAAATGGCTTGATTTCTTGAACATTTGGCTTGGTTCCTTATATATTTGGGAAATTAGACATTTGTTGGAGAATTTTGTTATAAATTTTTTTCTCAATTTGTTGCTTTCCTTCTGATTTTTTTGAACTAGTTTTGTTTGTGCAAAACCTTTTAATTTAATATACTTTAAATTATTCATTTTACATTTTGTAATCTTCTCTATCTCTTGCTTTGTTGTAAATTTCTTCCTTTCCCATAGATCTCACAGGTATACTATTCTATGTTCACCTAATTTGTCTATAATTTCCCTCTTTATATTTATGTTATTTAGTCATTTTTAATTTATCTGGGTATAGGGTGTGAGATGTTGGTCTAAACCTGATTTTCTCCATACTGATTTCTAATTCTTCAAGCAGTTTTTGTCAAATAGTGGGTTCTTGTCCCCAAAGCTGAGATCTTTGGGTTTATTAAACATTTTCTTGCTGCTCTCATTTATTCCAAGTTTATCTCTTAGCCAGTACAATATTATTTTGATGACCACTGCTTTACAGTACAGTTTGAAATCTGGTACTGCTAGGTTTCCATCCCTCTCATATTTATTCCATTAATTCCCCCTTGATATTCTTGATCTTTCATTCTTATAGATGACTTTTGTAATACTTTTTTTCCAATTCTATGAAAAATTTCTTGGTAGTTTGATACGTATAGCATTGAATAAGTAAATTTTTGTAGGGTTGACATTTTTATTTTATTAGCTCCTCCTACCCATGAATAATTAATGTTTTTCCAATTATTTATCCAGTTTTATGTGAAAAGTAATTTATAGTTATGTTCATGTAATTTCTGAATTTTTCTTGACAAGTAGATTCCCAAATATATTATTTAGATTGATTTTTAAATGGAGTTTATCTTTCTAACTCTTGCTACTTAATTGTGTTGGAAATATATAGGAATGGTGATGATTTATGTGGGTTTATTTCATACCTGCAACTTTTTCAAAAGTTATTAATATTTCCACTAGCTTTTTTGTTAATTTGATCAGCTCTGTCAAATTTAAAATAGGCTATCCTGTCTGCCACTGCTCTAGGCATCCCAGATACAACAAACCATTTACTTTGTATGTACATAAGAGGAGAGGGGTAGCTTCAGGTGTTTTAACTCAAACTTTAGGAACTCATCAGCATCCAATTGCTTATTATTCAGCCCAAGTGGACCCAGTAGCTTCAGGAACACCACCATGTCTTAGAAGAGATGTAGCTGCTACAGCTTTATTAGTAACAAAAACTGTCGATCTAGTATTGGGATGCCCATTAATAATTATATGCCTACAGGAACTAGAAGCATTGTTGCTAAGGCATAGAACACAGGCATTTTCTGATCAAAGAAGTACAAGGTATGAAATAACCTTATTAAATAATGAAAATATTACTTTAAAACTTTGTACAACAATAAATCCTGCCACCTTGATTCCTTATTTACCAGTCTCAGGAGAACCATCACACAGTTGTGAAAAACTAGTGTCCATGGCTGAAAAGCCTCAAGATAATCTCCTGGATACTCCTTTAGACAATCCAGATCTAGTCTTAATTCATGGTTCTTTTATGAGGGATGGCATATGCTACACTGCTGTAGTCACAGAATTTGCCACTGTGTGGTCAGCTTCACTGCCCTCAAAAATAAGTGCTCAAAGTGCAGAACTTATAGCCCTAAAACATGCCTGTATAATTGTCAAAGATAAAAAAGACAACAATTTATACAGATTCTAGTTATGCATTTGGAATTTGACATTCAGTGGGTATATTATGGCTTCAGAGAGGATTTTAAACACAGCTGGAAAATCTATAGATAATGCAAAAATTATTAATGAAGTCCTTTCTGCTCTCCAGCTACCCAAAGCCCTAGCTGTAGTTCATTGCTCTGCCCATACAGGTGGAACTGACTCTCTCTCTAGGGGAAATGACTAGGGAGATACTTCTGCAAAGCTAGAGGCCATAGAAGGGCCTGAATTAATTTTAACATTAATAACCACTGATGACTTAAATTTATCACCTTCCTATAATGAAAAGGAATTTAAAAAATGGACACAAAAATTTAAATCTAAACAGATTAGTGGAATATGGGTGTCCTCTGAAGGAAAACCTCTGCTCCCTAGAAGTTTTTATTAACAAATTTGCCAATCTGTGCATAAAAATGGCCATTTTGGTACCAAGGGCATTGTGAACTCTGTTAAAAGAGTATGGATA
>NC_058132.1:394155196-394181899 GCF_016433145.1 Gracilinanus agilis | reverse complement strand
TCTCTTTCTCTCTCTCTCTCTCTCTCTCTCTCTTTCTCTCTCTCTCTCTCTCTCTCTCTCTCTCTCTCTCTCTCTCTTCCCTCTTATCTCTAACTATTATAGCTAGAAGATTTTAGGAGTACAAGATGGTTATGTCAAATGATCAATTGGGGAGACAAGTCTCCCAAATGATCATAGGGGTGATTGTGATAATGAGATTAAACCTACCTTGCCCATTTTTAGATTTGATCACCAAAGGTGTAAATACCACCACTTAATTCATAAGTAGGGAGGTCTGTAACCCATGTGTATGAAAGTGGGTGACAAATTAGAATTGACTGACTGCCCTCTGGGAAGTCCTAAGCAAAGCTTAGGTTGTTTTGATTGAATACTTAAACTAAGAGGAAGGCACAGGAAGTGACAAAAGAAGTGTCTTTAAAAGGGAGTGACAACTTCTTGTAGTTCAGTTCTTATTCATTTCCAGGAGCTGAAGCTCAAGTTGGAGATCCTGCTTGCTGAGACTTTGGACTTGGTGAGACTGTTCATAAATCTCTCCCTTAGAACTACACATGATGAGTGTAAAGACTGACCTGTCCTGGATTTCTCTGAAGGAACTCTACTTTCAAGAGAGGCTTTGTGACTGAAGCTTTTGCTTAATTTATCTCTGGCCCTTGGCCCAAGGCTGAGCCTTGTCTGGTTGAGGACTAATTAGCCCTGCCTGGGTTGAGCCAGGGGCTGAAGCAAATTATTTAGTGTATTAGGTTAATTATTTTACTTTATCCTCTCTCTGATTTTCTTACGTTCTCTTCTCTTCTCATTTGTAAAGAAACTACCATAAAAAGTCATATTGACTTGAGGTTTTTCATTAGGAATTGAATTAATTCCTCAGCCACCAAAACTTTTAATATTCAGTCAATGAAACCCTAATTTTCTACTCCTTACAGCTATAAATGTCTCCTTAGCACCTGCAAAATACCCCATCTTTTTATAAATGCTATGAGTGACTCAGAAAAGTATATAAAACTTAAGATTTTAGCTACTTTATGTAAGTTAAACATTATTTTAGAAAAAATATAAATTAAAAATGGTCAGAATGGCCATTCCATTGAAAAATTGGACAAAACTCAACTGTCTCAATTTTGAGTAATCTAAACATTCAAGATTACTTGAGTAAAGATACTGCCTTGAATACTGTGGAGATTTGGGTATCTAAAATACTCTTAACTAATGTAATAAAATAGGTATAAATTCTAGAACATTTTTAATATATAAACATTTTGAGTCCTCTGTGTGACATGTACAATGCCAGTTGAAAAATGACAATGATATATTTTGTAAGATGCCATTTGGAAAGGCACACATAGAACTGTGCAGACAACTATCTCTGACATATTACAAGTAATATCACATTGGAATAACAATGAAATGCCCTGTAGATACAATAACAGAGAAAAGAAAAAGGGAAATTATAGTTTTCACCCTTAACTGCTTCCAATTGTAACCACAAACCTTTTCTCAAAGAATTCTTTAAAAACCAATAAAATGGTGGTTGATGAGGCTGTAATTTTCTTCTTGTTTTTTTTTTTTTTTGCTATCTTATTTTTACATTTGGGAAGCTAAAGAAAATTTCAGAGAACTTTTGTCTTCCCATAGCTTCTATGACTCTAATAGAATGAAATTTCCCCAACCCATGAACTTTTTCTTCTTCTCTGGATACTATTAGGCTTGAATTTCTAACATCTTCATTAAAAGTAAGTGTGGCATTTTCCGTCACTTTATGGGTTGGGATTGGCATGGCCAGCATCATCTCTCAAACATTTTCTGTCCCCCTCCAGCTGGTAACTTGTAATTCAATAGCTAACTGAAAATTGAAGCCTTAAATTATGACTGTGTGTAAACTAGTTAAGTTTTCCCTAGGTTTGGATAACATGAATAATTACATGTGATTCAGCTAATAAAATAAATTATTAGATTGTGGATATAACTTTAAGTTAATATTTTTGATATCTAGAAAATTAAACAAATGTCTAGGTACAAATAAGTCTTAACTTGACAAATAGTCACTTCTCATCAATCTGTTAAATCTAACTCTGGTTTTATTTAGGCTTTTATATGAAAGAAGTTTTAGCTTTTTTATGTACCTCAAATATAATACAGCTTTTATATAACCTTTCATTTTTTTAGAGACTTGAAAATGCTTTACTGCCCCAAACCCTTGACTGAGTTTATATCTAATAAGAAACATGTTCCTTTCTCTTACCACTACTAATTTCAAATCACTCTCATTTTCTGTTTATCTTTCATTATCACTTTTATTTAGAAAAAAGTGACTTGGGACTATCATGTTTCTGACTGCTACTTGAAGTTTAGCTTTCAGCTAGAAAAGCAAAGTTTTTATACTTACATAAACATGCAAGCACTTATGAACATATGTATGTATGAATATACCTCATGGTCTGAGTATCATATAAAAGTAATTCTGGATTCACTCATAGACCCTAGTTCATTTCCTGCATACTTCAAAATTATCATTATGCTTACCTATGATACACCCAGAGCACTTTTCTGGAAACATCAGGATCTTATTTTGAAATAATGAAACAACAGAAAACAATAAATCCAAACCAACAAAATCTATTTTTTTCCTCTAGATATGTTTACTTTTTCTAAAAGCTATTGAAATGTTAAGGAATGTTCCAGATAATAAAACTTTACTAGACACAAGAGGGGGAATATATAATAGATAGTTATCTTTGAACTAAGCACATCAGGTTTTATTCCCTGTCATTTACAAACTTCTCAAAAATGCAAATAGAATTAATTGAAGTCACAATAATGACACAGAATGTCTGGCTCTTATAATTTTGAGGTCTAGTTCTGTTGAGTTTTCTGAACCAAATAAAGGAAATTTTATTTGGATCTTCAACAGCCTATTGGATATCTGGAACTGTATATCCTACAGATATTCTAAAAAAATTTCCCAACACTCTTTGGTTGTCCAAATCTTTTCTACTAGCTATTCACCATGAATCATTTGACTTCTCTCATAACAGTCATATAATTTCTAATGAAGGCTCTGATATTTTTCAATGTCATTATTTATATCTTTTCCAATTTTTTCCCCATAGTTCTGGATTTGTTTTAGGCAATCCTAATATGTAAGATTTCACAGTTATTCTCATACACTGTGAGTTTCTCTAGCCTACTTATCCTTTTTGAAATTCACTATAATGTATAGAGACCTAAATCTGGAACAAGGACACCTAAGTTTAAATCTTGACTCACTTATTACTTGAGTAATGATTGTTCAGTTGTTTCAATTGTGTCTGACTCTCTATGACCCTATCTTGTTGTTTTCTTGGCAGCAATACTATAATACTTTACCATTTCCTTCTCTAGCTCATTTGGGCATTTGAGGGCCTGAGGCAGAGTTAAGTGATTTGCCCAAGGTTGCACATCTAGTAAGAGATCTCATAAAGATGAGTTTTAGTGATGAGTTATTTAACTTATTTTAATAACTGAGTTATACTTTACCATAATCCAATTATTGGTGCTCAGCTATCACTGCAGTTGGGCCACATTATAGAGTAATGGCTTAAGGGTCATTTTTTTAATGGGCCAACTTGTCTTTCTGGTTGTGAGAATATTGGACTGGATTCAATCCATACTGTTACTAAACTCTGACTGATACAGTGGAATAGAGAATATTGGCTCTTTCATTAGAAGCCAAAATATAAGTTCACCTCTGCCCCATCTAATTGTATGTCCTTCAACAAATTCAGTTGTCTAAAGCTCCATTTCCACCTTTTACCACACAAGTATTCACTCCTCTGTATTTTTGCATCCTGGCCCAGACAAGCCTTCATCCTGGAAGATTCCTTTATCCCTTCAAATAAGAACGAGGAAGCATCATTTAACCTAAAAAACATTCTCTTTTTAAAAAGACCTCCAGGACAATCATCTCTTAATTTTCTTCTACACCAGTTGCACTCTGAACTTCTCTAATAATCTACCAACTCTTTGCTGGGTGCTTTCTCTCTTTCTTCTTCTTTTAATCTTCCTTTTTTTGGGATGTCTTCCCCTATTATAATGTAAGCTTCTTGAGATCATGAACTATCTTTCATTTTTCTTGTTTTTTATTCTCAATGATTAGCAAAGTTCTTGGCAGAAAGTGAGAGATTAATAAGTGATTATTGATGGACTGTTTACTTCAAAATAAATGTTAGACTAGGTTTTCTTAAAGTTTTGACCTAGAAATAACATGTTCTATCAGAGATAGTACCAAAAAGAACACCAAAATGAGGATATTTGGCATCAGGTTTTGGCTCTATTTCATATTTTGGGCATGTGCAAGCCAAGTTTATCAGTCAAAAGATATAATAATAAGAATTGTACCTGTGATCACAGTGGAATGCCTAGTAAGGAAATTCTTAAAGAAAGTCAGCAAATTCTCCATAAAAGGTACTTGACTGAGTGGACATGTATTTGTTCAGCCAGGCAGTCAATTGCATCAAGGCAAGATTTGGACTCAGGTCATGAAGACTAAAAAGTCCAGTCTTTATCCACCATGCCAGTATTCTTCTCATTTGTAAAATGGAAACAAACTACCTAAATTCTCTGCTTCACATAGATTTAGCATAGTGTAATATAGTGGATGGAGGGCAAGTCTTTGAGTCCAGAAGATCTGAGTTGTTGAGAGCAATATTTTCTAGAGTCCTCCCTCTTAGGTTGGCTAGCATTTTCTAAGAGCCTTTTCCCACACAAGATAGATTAGGATGTTCCTGTCTCATCACACACTCACACACACACACACACACACACACACACACACACACACACACACACACAAAAGATGGCAACTTTCCTTGAAACTTAATTTGCTGCATAAAGTCTAGCCTACTATACCTGGATTGGAGTCCTTTCTATGAATGCACCCTATCTGGATGATCAAGAAAAGCCATTTAGTCTCTATGTGTCCATGATAATCTCTAAGATTCTAGTTTACAGATTGTATATTGTTATTGAGTATTTTAATGCATGATGTACTTCATACCAAGGAAAGTGTGGATCTAGACCACTGTTGGCAAATGATTTAGAAAATGCATGCCCAAACTTCACTTTCAAATTACCTGTGATCCCCCTCCATTACCCCAGAGAGCAGAGGGAGGAAGTATTTACATTTGGCTGCTGGGCAGAGGGGCAGGGCATGTGAAAACTGTCCTCATGGGCTATGGAGAGGGGGAACAGAGCAGTCCCTCACCCCAGGCACCTGTGCCACAGCTTCACCAATACAGCTCTAGACCAGTCAATTTCTAAGGATTGTTGTATCTGTTACAGTAATGATGCATGGTATAAATATGAATGGTGATGATAATCATAAATGCATTTAATCATAGCTTTAGAGCTAAAAGGGAATTTAGAGGGATTTAGGCTAACTTTATAATTTATAATTTCACAGTTGAGGAAACTAAGGATGAGTTCATTAAATAAAGGTCCAATTGCAGTTATGAAATTAGAATGAGAAGCCAGACCCTTGTACCATGTTGCCACCATACTAAGTCAATGACATCCAAAGAAAATTATTTCTCTTCATGAATATTAATACTGCAACTCAGGAATGCAATGTTCAATTCAGAATATGCCTTTGTATGGGAGTAGATATGATAGGACTCTTAATATCCAATTGGGCAATTATGCCCAAGGAATGTGTTATAGTGATACAGGCAGGATAATCTTGAACCTTGCAGAAGACATAACCATATGTATTTCTACAATAATTTCTTCACACTGCTTTAAAAGTTAATTTAGATATCAGAATGATGAAAAATAAGATCCAGGAAAATAATTTTACTATAATAATATTGTAAAAACAATTCACTTGGGAAAATGTAATTATCAAGCATAATTTCACAGAACTTATTATGATGCTACATGCCTCCAAACAGAGAAATTGTAAATAAGATATCACTTTTAACTTTGTCAGTATGAATATTTTTCATGTGTGTTCATAATATTCACATATATATGTGTTTGTATATGTATTCTTAAGTGTATATATTATACATAAATATATATATATGTGATTTCATTTTCCTTATTTTTTTCCTAATGTGTATGCATATATCAGGCATAAGGGAAAAAGAGATCTATACATCTGTGGATATATATATATATATACTATGTATATGTGATATATATGCATACATATACATCACAATGCTTTTGTCTTATTCTTTTTTCACAATGTGCATATTTATATTAGGGGCAAGATGAAAGAAGAAAAAAATTGAAAAAAATAAAATTTAATAAAACATAAATAATCTTTAATCTTAAAAAAATTACCTTAGAAATCTGCATTAAATAAATTCTATTATTTACCTAACACACAGTAATATTGTCCTGACCCCACTGTTTTAATTATCATGTTCTATGTTCTCAATTAGGTATTTACCATCTTTCAATTTTCTTATATGTAACATGCAATTTTGGAAATTGAACATATTCTACTCAATTTAAAGAACATACAGGGATGGTATGAAATGAATGCAAACTCTGGTCAATTCTGTGGAACAAATTATAAAATTAGAAATTACATTAAGTGGTTCTGGGATTATCTGGAACCAAATTTGCAAGTCAGCACAATAGCTTCTGGATTTTTCATATTTTGGTAGCAATATTAAGGTATTCCACATGGCACACAACAGGGCACAATGTAGGCCAGCTGTTTTGTAGACTTTTAGCAGAAATGAACAGTAGTAAAGGGAGAATTAACAAGTAATTTTTTATGACAAATTAGCCATATACTATCTGGGAGAACATCCAGAAATAAGAGGCTATGCAGAGGAAGCACTAATGGTTGTTACCTTTAATTACTATCTTTAAACTACCTTTGTGATCTGTAAATCAATAAATTGGTTCATTCATTCAAAAATGTTGCTTATTTAAACTTTGTAATGATCACACAAGGAAAATAATTTTCTGTTCCAGATGAACGTAAATTGATTTTAAAATGTTTCTGGAGAGTGGTAAAATAGTTTTTCTTTTCTCAAAACACAGGTGAGTGTATTTGTCACTCCTCTCTGTACACAAAGGAGAACATCAGGCAGAATAATAATTAAGTTCCATTGCTCCTATTCTTGGCCCCTCTCCTGAGCCTGCAAACAAGTCTGCCAATCAGTGTCAGTATTGCCAGAAATTTTTGTGACATGAATGCTTGGAGTGAAACTGGTGATTGCATTCATATAGATGGTTGAGAAGCTGTCAGAGAAATAACAATCCAGGGTCATCACAGAGACCTGCACCCTGTCGGCCATCAAATTTAGTGACCTGTAGAGGAAAGATTCTATATCCTATTACCACTTGGATATATTGCTTATGGTGTTATAAAACTAAATATACTTCAATAAAGAGAATAAAAATGGAAAGAATCATTCCAAGAACTGTCTATAACTTTCACTAAGTCCCAGATACAATATTGTCCTCTAGCTTGAATGCTCACTGGTTTTCTATTTCAATTATTCACAGACAGATATAGGTTGATAGGTCACAGTATGGACACATCATTGTTACAATTGGTTGTGATTATGTCTGGTATTGTGGATATGGCTAAAAGGAAAGCAGAAAAAATGAAAGGAGAGAGTCTTTATATTAATACAAGAGACTATCTCCCTCTTTCTGATTAGTTCTAAGCATGATCACATTTTTCCTATGTTCCTGAGACAAACTAGCTAAATTTTGTGGTATAGTCCCAGAGAAGGAAGTAGTAGAGAAGGTCAGAGCTTGGGAAGACACTATAGAATTCCATTTTAATGGATCCAACTTTTATACTTTCTATATTGATATATTTCCTCCATTGGCATCATTTTTTTAATTTTTAAATTAAATCCCATCCTCCTATGTGTAAGGGACTATACTAGTGTTGTGGGAGAACTTTGAGGTGAAAACCCCAGGTTCGGGACAGGTTACCCTTTGCAAGAATGCAAGACTCCAAAACTTAGCTTAAAAATAAAAAGAGGAATTTATTAATTTCGTAGTCATGTTGAAAGGCAGGTAAATAGTGTGCAGATGGAAAACTGACTCCCTGAGGAGATGGGGTATGGTGAAGTTATACCCTTTTGACAACAGGGTCTATGTGACTAGAGAAAGGATGATGATGGTATGTTACTGGGTCTCTGGAACCTGATTTGGGTCTTGTGGTTATATCCTGAGAAGAGTGAATCAAACTTTCTTTATCAATCAGCAATTTTTAAATTCATCAATCAAAAAGTTAAACACCCCTACTTAACACTAAGTAAGAGTCAAGGGCCCCTCCACAGGCTAGTACCTCCAGGGAGATTAAAGGAGTCAGCCTTCTTCACTCACCATGTGAATTTCTAAGGGAGAGATTTAAGAACAGTCTCACAAAGGTCTCAGGGTCCCAAACAGCACTCCTCCAGGTCCAGACACAAAAAAGAAGAGTCTTACAGGAAGTTGTCACTCCCTTTTAAATGTATTTCTTTTGCATCACTTCCTGTGCCTTCCTCTTAGTTTACATGTACGATCACAATAGATGCTTTGCTTAGGACTGCCCAGGGGGCCAGTCAGTCAAGCCTGATTCATTACCCACTCTTGTACATGTGGGTCACAGACTTCCCAACTTACCAATTAAGTGATGATGTTTACACCTTTGGTGATTTAACCTAAGAATGGGCAGGATAATTTCATTATCATACAACACAGTAGGTGAGGGAGGGTCTTTGGGACCTTCCTTCCTCCTTTTCCTTAAACCTGAGAATTAAACCTTCTTTGTGTACCTTTTAAGTTGAATTGAGCAGGAGGATCCCACAGTTCTGTCTTCTTGGTTTTCATTTTCTGTTCCCCTTGAAGTGCATTGTTTTTGATTAGTGTTGGAAGGGTTTTCACAGAGGAAACAACTTTTGCTCCTTCTACACTGCCATCTTGACTCCACCTCCCCTTAATATCAATTAGATAAAAATACAAGTCCAATACAGAGGGGCAACTATAATTTTTAAAAAATGCTTTCAAAAATGTTTGTTTTAAGGCCAAAGTCTTTTATAATTTTTTAAAATTAGTACTCTATCAATTAAGATATCCCACTAGGAAATATAAAATGGCTATAGAATTTTTATTCCTCTCATAATACAATTACAAAAATATCATTTTAGAGATCTAAATAATGGAATTATCTTTATTATAACTTCCTTTCATTTTATTCTTTCCATTTCTCAACACTTAATTTTTTTCAATTCCTATTCCATGCATTGCTAATACAAATGCAAATATAATAAATATCATCCCATCTGTTATATGTTGTCAGTTCTGGAAAGGAGGCAAAAATGTTTTGGGTTCCTTAATCATTCCATGGTTACACTTTTTCATCCTTCTCTTCCTTTTTGTATTTTATACACTTCATTCCCTATATTATAGTGTTTCATTCTGCTCTGCCTTTCCTAAGCTATACCCCATTTTGATTATCTCTTTTTCTCTTTCATCCTACTCAAAATGTAACTATTTCCATTCTTTTCTTGTCTGTTTATTGCTTTCCAAGATGAAAGTTAGTCATCCAGAAAGTATTTGAAAAAGTGTTAATTCTCAATAGTAGTTCATTATGATATTTTTCCAGAATTATTTGCACATGAAACACGGACCCCTAGAAATAAAATGCTTCATCCTAAACAACTGAAATTCTAATAGTCACATTTGAAACAGTGTGACATACTAAAGAAAGATAATTTTGTTTAGAGGAGGCCTTTGAGTAGACTTCTGAGAATTTCTTACTCTAACTTCATATAAACCCAGTCACATATAAAGTGTTTTATACAGTTTATAAACAGCCTCTTATATGTCATTTTCAGCAAGATTTGCTTTAAGCAGAACCACCACTACAAGGAAGAGTGTGATATTTATAAGCACATAGAAGAATGGTGGTTGGGAAAATGTGGCTTTATTCCAGCAAGAATTTAGAAGATAGATACCAGATGGTATATCATTATAGGAATCCTTCCATTGTCCCTGAAGCATTACAAAAGAATACACTTTACCTATGTCAAATATGAACAGTTTCCTAAAACTATGACTTACTTCATAAAGTCAAAATAAGCCTGGTGACAATGATGTAAGAGTTCTTCCTATTTTGTTCCCTGGAAACCATGGTTTCAGGAACTTGGGACACTTACCCCCAAACAACTAGTTTTAATCTTCATTAAATCCATAAATTCTACTTTTTTCCCCTCTTGACAACCAGACTTGTTTGAATAGTTTCTTCTCTCTACCAACATCCCACTCATTGGATTAGGATAGCAGTTTGCAAGCTGTTTGACTAGCAGGAAAGTCTAATTGGCAAATTTGGCAAAGACAAAGCAGATAATGAAAATTCTTGCTGATACTTATTATAGAGGGTTTAAACCTGAGTCGTCTATTTCCTTGACACAGGATTTTCCATGTTCAAATATTTAAAACTATGACAACAAAATTTTGAGTCTGAAGAGATGTGTGTCCATGTCTTCCTTAGGTAGATACATAGTAACATACATAATAGCTAAAATTTATGTGGTATCCACTATGTGCCAGGCACTATATCAAGCTTTTTTACAAATATTATCCCAAATAATATTACAAATAGTAGTAGGTAGATACTATTATTATCCCCACTTCCCAGTCAAAGAAACTGAGGCAGACAACTTTAAAGTGATTTGGCTAGGTCAACATAGCTAATAATTATCTGAGGCCCGATCTGGAATCCAGACTTCTTTGCCTCAGACTCAGTGCTCTGTTCACTGCAACATCTAAATTTCATAGATGGGTAGGTATAGAAATAGACAGACAGATAAATAGAATATTATTTAAACTTTTACTATTTTCCAGGCACTATGCTAAGAACATGGCATAAAAATTCAAATGAGCAAGTCAGTCCCTGACTTCAGAAAGCTTCCATTTTCACAAGAGAAAACAAATAAAAGGGACCTAGAAATGATATAGGGGTGAGAAAAATTGTCAAGACAAAGGAAAATCTCACCCATTAGAGTCTAGTTAAATTCTAAGGGCAGAACTCAAGGTTCAGGTAGTGGGGGAAGTGGGAAGGATGGTTAGAGTAGAGATGATAAGATTTGGAGCTTCCATTTCATGAGGTATAGGTTTTTTCAGGTCAACTTCTATAAATTTCTGATAATGCTATGTTTTTAACTTTACAAAACTATTATAAGAAACAAATGAGATAATATAGAAATCATTTTTCAATTCTTAAAATGATATATGAATGCTATCATCATTATTATTAATTATTAATAGTAATATCATTAATCTTATAATCTTTTTATCAGTTCAGAAGAAATGATCTAACTATTTTTGAATATTTGATATTTTGTGTATTTGACACATTGGATAAAGTTACTATTTAAAAAAGCTTTTTGTTATTGAATTTCCAAACATGAGCTCATCAATAGAAAATACAATTCCAGAAGCAAACAAGTGGGGTTGTGATGATATAGTCTTAAAATAAAAACATGACTCTTCTTTTCTAGCTTAGAATCATTATTAATTATCATTTGTAAGACAGAAGAGAACTAAATGCAAGGCAATTGAGGCTAAGTGACTTGCTCAGGTTTACATAGTTGGACATGTCTGAGGTCATATTTGTACCAGGATCTCCTATCTCTACACCTGGCTCTCAATTTACTGAGTTACCTAAATGCAGCTTATTAAAACTATTCTTAAATATTTATGGATAAATAATATGTCCAGGCATCTGTGAGAAAAGTTTGTTTGCAATGATGTTCCAATTATGTGTTGAAATCTCAAGGATATTAGGACTTTGCATTTGTAGTGTGGTGATTAGCCATCTGCTAGTTTCTAAGGATAGTGAGCATTTGGTGAACAAATTGAATCACCTGATCATTTTTCTCTAGGTTTTTGGAAGAAGTTTGATGTCTGTAGCTATACAGTTTCTTCCATTTTATTTCTTACGTGCATCAATCTATAAGTCCAAGTTTCTTAAGGATTTTTTTTTTTACATTTCTGGCATCATTGACATTATTGTGCTTCTTTATTATTGATTAAATAAATCAGTAATTTCTGATATACTTTTTTTTTTCTGGACTACATTTTGCATGTATCTTTTCATTGGTTATAATCAATCAGTACTCAAATTTCTACCATGTACTCTCAGCAGATATTACATTAATCATCCAATCATTTTTTTTTGTGAATCTACAACTTTTATTCCAAATGATTCTACCATGTTGGTATTTCTTGCCTTTTAAAAAAATATCCTTTGTTAACCTTCCTCCTTTTTTCACTATGCGACTACTACCATAGCACATGCTTTGCTGTTCAGGTCCTGAATTAAAAATTTCTGGCAAATCATATGAAACAATGTGCTGATTCATTGTAACAGAAAAGAGCTTTTAGAAATTGCTCTGTTTTGGTATAGTTGATTTACCAGTTGAATTCTTCCAATTAAAAACTTTTAAAATGCTTTTCCAAATTTAATTCCAAATGTGCTCATCTCCCTATTAAAAAAAATCATTCTTTTTGATATCTGTGTCATTATCACATAGCCATTCCTGATTTGCATTAAGTATAGATTTCAATGTCTACTAAGTTCTTTAACTTTCCTCCTTCAGAGATAAGAAGCTTTTTAATTACTAGTCTTAGTTTGTCTTGCCTAGATGTAAAAATGAAGGTGTTCCTTATTCTTGCCCTGCATTGACCAGTATGAAGTCTTTATAAATGGTGAGATAGGTTTTAGATTTTGTAATGAGAAATACATCAGCTTGGAAAAACATGGAACTACTAATGTAGTCAGCAAAACCAAATCTTTAATCAGGAAAGAAATAGTATTCAATATTCAAACACCATACAGAGAGTCAAGCACCTAAAAACCATACAAAGCCAAGGGCTCTGGGAACAGTATCTCTATGAAAATCATGCAGCGAGATGATTCTCCAAAGAATAATAGAACTTTGGAATCTTATATACCTTTATGGGAACTGAGGACAGGGAAGTGTGATCGCCTGGCTTTACCATGGCTACAAGGAAATAAGAAGTCCAATACTGGATTATACAATATGGTACTGGCTAAGAGACAGAAGGGTGGATCAATGGATAGACTAGAGATAAATGACCTCAGCAAGTTTGATAAACCCAAAGATCCTAACTTTGGGGACAAGAACTCAGTATTTGACGAAAGCTGCTTGGAGAATTGGAAAACAGTATGGGGAAAATTAGGTTTAGATCAACATCTTATACTCTATCCCAATAATGGGCAAACTTTTTAAAGAGGGGGACAAAAGAAAGGAAATGCTCATCTCTCATTCTGTTTCTTAGGCAACTCTTTTGAAGTTTCATTGTATTGTATCCTACTCATTGTATTTGTCAGATTAGGAATAATGTCATGCAGAGGGATAGAACATTTCAGGGGGCTGCATCTGGACCTGTGGGCTGTAATTTGTCCATCACTGCTCCATACCAAGATAAATTCAAAATGGGTAAATGACTTAAATATAAAGAGAGAAATCATAAATAAATTAGGGGAACATAGAATAGTATATCTGTCAGATCTGTGGGAAAGGAAGAAATTTAAGAATAAGCAAGAGATAGAGAACATGGTAAAATGTAAAATGAATGACTTCAATTATATCAAATTAAAAAGGTTTTGTACAAGCAAAACCAATGCAAATAGAATAAGAAGAAAAGCAGCAAACTGGAAAAAAATTAGAACAAAACTCTCTGACAAAGGTTTAATTTCCCACATATATAAGGAATTAAGTAAAATTCACAAAAAAAATCAAGCCATTCCTCAATCAACAAATGGCCAAGGGACAAGAATAGGTAGTTTTCACATGAAGAAATCAAAACTATTAATAAGTACTTAAAAAAGGTTTCTAAATCTCTTTTGATTAAAGAAATGCAAATTAAAACAACTCTGAGGTGCCACCTTACACTTATCAGACTGGTCAATATGACAGCAAAAGAAAGTGATAAATGTTGGAGGGGATGTGGCAAAATTGGGACACTAAAACACTTCTGGTAGAGTTGTGAATTGATCCAACTATTTTGAAGGCAATTTGGAATTTTTTGCATAGGGCTTTAAAAGAATGTTTGCCCTTGATCCAGCCATACTAATGCTGGGTTTGTACCCTCCTCAAATAATAGGGAAAACACTTATACGGTAAAAGGGAATTCTTGGTTATCTTTGAGTTCACACTTGTGAAAATGGAATCTTTTGTTCTCTTTGTCTAGTTGGAGTTAGCACTTTGGTTGGCAATTACTTTGAATCCACACAAGCTTAAACTAGGTGGGAGAAGCTTGAAAACCACTTAGTGAATTCACCCCCTACCTAGTGCTAGGCGAAAAGTCAACAAGATACTTGGAGAGTTCCACTCTTTTTTCTAACTCCAACAGTCAGAAACTCAGAAAATGTGAACCTTTTTGATGAGCATTCACAGCTCCAGAAGGTGAGAACTAGTTCCAACAAAGACCATCCCCTGGCCAGTGCTAGATAATTTGGAAGCTGTGATTGGCCCCTGTGAAAAGGGGGAGGGACAGGAAACCGCTATAAAAGCCATGAAGGCAGTCTGATAGATAGAGGCTGGTAAGAGGGTGGTGAAGGCTTCTGGAGAAGGAGACCTTCTGGAGAAGAAGGTCTTATGGAGAAGGAAGTCTTCTCGCTTTCCTGGTTCGTGGAGGAGTTCTGGCTGAAAAGCTGAGACCTTGGTGAGACTGCTTCAATATCTTCACTTTCCTTATTTCTTCTCTCTCTTCTCAATTGTTAATAAACTTCCATAAAAATCAATTTTGACTTGAGATTATTCTTAATTGAAGATTGATAATAGTTCAATCCTCTGGCAACCATCTTTTAATACATTGAACCCATAAAACCCCCTTTTCACCCTTACAGTACAAAAATATTCATAGCCTTGCACTTTGTGGTGGCAAAAAAAATTGGAAAATAAGGGGGTGGCCATTATTTGGGGGAATGGCTGAACAAACTGTTGTATCTGTTGGTGATGAAATACTATTGTGCTGAAAGGAATGATAAACTGAAGGAATTCCATGTGAACTGGAATGACCTCCAGGAATTAATGGAAAGCAAAAGGAATAGAACCTGGAGAATATTATACATAGAGATTGATACACTGTGGTAAAATCAAATGTAATGGACTTTTCTACTAGCAGCAATGCAATGATCCAAGACAATCCTGAGGAACTTATGAGAAAGAATGCTATCTAATCCAGAGAAAGAACTGTGGTAGTAGAAATGCAGAAGAAAAACATATAATCTATCTCGTAGTTCGATGGGGATATGATTGGGGTTTTGATATTAAAGGATCACTCTACTGTAAATATGAATAGCATGGAAATAGGTTTTGAACAATGGTACATATATAACCCAGTGGAATTGCTTGTCAGCTCCGGGAGGGGTAAGCAAAGAGGGGTGGGAAAAATCATGAGTCATGGAATCATGGAGAATATTCTAACCTAAAAAACATAATACTGTTGAACATTTAACATCATATTTAAGATTTAAACTAGGCCACCTGACTCTGAGGCCTTCCCTCTATTCATTATATGTAGCTATATGTGGGTGTGTTTGCTTATTTATGGTGTTGTTTGATGAAACAAACTGATAATTTCATTGCTATAATGTGCTTCAAGTGAAGTCATTCCCTTTATCAGTGCAGATTTACATCACTTCTATAATTTATAATTTTAGATATCTTGGACATTGAGAATTTAAATCACTTAATCAGACTTAGTTACTATGTATTAGAGGAAGGATTTGATCTCGTGTCTTCTTGACTCAGGCCAGCCACCACCACATGCTGCTCCTCCTGCATTTACATATAGATTTAAAATAAAATATATGTATGTCTTTATGTATACATACATGTGTATGTATGCATATATGTGTGTCTGTTGTCTTTGTATGTTTATATGAATAGAAGTATATATGAGTATGAAGCTCTTTGAGAGCAGGGATTTTTATTTTTGTACTGTCTTTGAATCCTTTGTACCTAGGACTATTAATATTCTAGTATATGATTGTTACAATAGGAAGTAAATGATTTGCTTATAAATATGCACATGTATATACACAATTAAACTTCCAATTTATGAGCTCTAATAAGTCTACTCTAATCTAAATAATATATATTTGTTAGTAATGAAATTAAGATGACATTTAGGTATTATAAATGTATTTATTTCCTGCTATGCGTAATATAACATTAACATGTTATATAAAGATAGTAGTTGACAAATCAGAATAATGAGAATCAATCCATTTAGGTCTCCTCATATAACTCAACTTGATGTTTTAAACATCTACCACAAAAAAAAAATCCTAAAACTTCACATTTCTCAGTCATGAGGAAATCAGTTTTGTTTCTTTCCTATTGTCTTTTTTTTGCCTACATAAAATGAGGAAATGTAAATCTAATATTGACAAAAAGATACATAAAATTATTGAGCTGGCAAATTGCCAATCAAAAGGCATTTCTAGACCTGACTATAAACTCCTGAAACACAGGACTTATAATGGAAAGTGCTGACACCACCTTTAATAAAGTAAGGCTCAGAGAGCAGCTATGATTAAACTTTACAAAAGTGCAAATGGTGCAGGAAGCTCCCCAGAGGAGAGCATCTATTTCATCCAGCAAGATGATTCCTGCATTAGCTCTTGTCACAATAGGCATGGGGACAATCACAATGAATTGTTGGACCCTTTTTGCTAAAGGGTTCCTAATCATTTGACATAAAAGTGGCACATTTCAGTAATTTGGACCTAATGTTCAAAGAATTAGTGGGGAAATATGATCTCCTTAGTGTAGCTTATTTGGAATATCTATTGTTTAGTGCAAATACTTTTGTCTAATAGGGCCATTTGTTATTTCCAGCAGGTTTGCCAATTGATGATAAGAACAGTTATGTGAAAATCACCCGGGCAAAATAAGAAATGGGAGCAATTACTCTTCCTAACTAGATCTTCTAAATGAAGATTCCTTTCCAAAAGAGAGTACAGTGTGCAATTCCATTTGAGCTCTTTTCTCTGAGGTTCTTTCAGCCCAGTTTTGCATCTACTACTGCTGACAATTTAAGTATGAATTGTTCTTATATTTTATCTAAGGTGAAAAGTAATGACTTAAAAAAGAATTTTAAGATGTCATTTGTCTTTTTAGGAAGTCAGAAAATAATATTGTATGGAGAGCACTGTTGACGCAAAGCTTATCATATTTTCTCCTCAAGGGGACAATATCTCAGCATTTATTAAGTATGTCTACATAGATGAAGTAAAGTAGAAGTTGAGGCAATAAGTGTACAGGAAGAATTTACTGAGGACTGAGTACCTAGCATCCTGAAAGGCATCAGTTGATAAAAGGAGGTGGAAACAAGATTTCTGACTTAAATGAACCTACAATTTCCTTGAGAAGATGATAATCAAATGTATAAAAAAATACAATCGAGACAATTGAGGATATGTTTTGTAAAAGAACCTCTTTAATTCTATAAAAGTCTGTGTGTGTGTGTGTGTGTGTGTGTGTGTGTGTGTGTGTGTGTGTGTGTATGTTTGATAGTCTCCAAGTGTTTAGAAAGCATTAGGACAGGTCCTTTTTTAGAAAACAAGCAATTATTTTTCACTTAATCCCCATTTTCTAGCCCTGTGTTGGGGAACCTATGGCATGTGTGCCAGAGGGAACTACTCCCTTCCCCTTCTCTATGTGCACCTAATGGTATTTCTCATATCACCCACCCAGTCGGGGGGAGGGTCTCACATGCAGCATGAGGGTTGAAGTTTGGGTACTAAGTCTCTAAAAAGTTTGCCATCACTGGTGTATAAATGGATTTTGAACCTTGGACTTCATCTCATATAAGTTCCTTAGTTTCCCCAAAATTCCCTTTAATCTCTCTTGTACCTCCATGTTTGCATGGTCACTTTATTGTTTTATATTTGGCTGTAACTCCTCCCTTTTTCTCTTTTGTTTCTGGGAGCAGGATGGTTAGTAACCTTTTAGTTAGGTGTCTCTTAGTTTATTATTAATAAAATATTCATAAATTTAATATTTAATATTTTGCATATTAGTTTTAAAATCCACATTTTTGGTTACCCTGAAGGGACTTATAGGGGATGAAGTCCAGGGTTCAAAATCTCCATTTATACACTGGCATACCTCTTTCTGCTCTATTGTCCCAAAGCATAATTCAGAGCTGTAAGCATAGGGGTAGAAGAGCTCCTAAATGTTGACCTTTTAAATAACAAAAAAGATTGTTTAGTTCAGAAGAGTCTTAGTAGTATTTGAGATTATTTTGTACTCAAAGGGAGCAATAAAAGGAGGATCATTGGAAAATAATTGAAAACTGTATTCAAAATACCTACTTAGTACAATTCGGTATGTTTGGGATTGGATATAACTAGAAACTAAGCTAAGAAAGTAAACAAGTTTAAATTTATATAAAAAAGATCAAAGACATTGCTGACAAGTTTAAGGTTAAAATTAATGATTGGACGATGATTATATGAAATTATGTGATTGCCAGTATCTATTATATCCTGAGTCAGAAATTTATTTACAAATAGAGAGGAAACAGTAAAGAAGAGAAATGTGAGGGGGTTAGAGAAGTTATCTATCCTATCAACCTAAATGTTTTGCTCTGGGTCTGCCTCATCCAGGCAGAGATTAATTAGCTCTCAACTGGTAAGGTTGGTAGTGATTAACCACATGGCCTCCTCCAAGATGGAAACTAGTCTCTCCAGAAGCTAGAAAAGGGGTCAGCCTTTTACTCACCCAACAAAGTAATCCAAGAGTAAGAGTCCAAGTAGAAGCCAAGCTCCAAGCCCACAATCCAAGCCATAGTCTCCAGCAAAACTTCCTCGAAGACTATAAGACTATCTCCAGAAGACAATTTCTTCAGACTATCTTCTCAAAGACAATCTGCCCTGAAGGAGTTCCAGGCTTGCTTTTTATGGTGACTTCTTGTCCACTCCCCTCTTCACAGGGGGCAATCACATTTTCCAAATTGTCTAGCATTGCCCAGGGGGCAGTGTCTGTAGGATCACTTTTTGAAGGTTAAGTTCTCATCAAAAAGTTCCTCAGATCCCCAGCTGATTGAATTTCTAATGACATGAATTCTCTAAGTAATTAGTTTCTCACCTAGTACTAAATAAAGTGTTCAAGCTTTTGTTGATTCAACTGAAAAGTAGACAAAGGAGAATTAATCCTGTCTTCACAATCTAGTGAAGTACTAAGTAGGGGTACTTAAGTTATTGTTAACCAAAGTGTTAACTCAAAATAGACAAAGGGAATAAAGGATTCCCTTTCACAATTGTCAACTCAAGGAGAACAAAGAATTCTCTTTTACACAGGGCATTTTTTCAAATTGTAATATTATTCTTCTTACAAGTTTGTATATACACACACAGACACACACATTTATATATATACATAAACTTATACCTTATCTTACCAAGTAAAAATGATATTGGCTAACTCTTGCAGAAATTGCACATAATGGGGACTCATGCATGAATAGAGTGCCTCTAATTCTTTGAGCCTTATGGAGGGGTTGGGGAGATTGCTTCTGGGAAAGTTATGATGTCTTAAATCATTTATAGATTTTGGATAATTGGTTCCAGTCTGCTAATCACATGGGGAATTTCAGGCTATTTGATTGGCTTCATAACTGAAATACCATTAAAAGACATTAACTGATCTGATCCAAAGCTTCTCCCTTTCCATAAGTGTTTCTCATTGGATGCCAAGACCAGAGATCTGCTGAGAAACTAATATAGCTCTGGTTAGTTAGTGCCTTTTGAAGATACTCCCAGTTCTGACTTGGAAATCATTCTTTTTTTAAATTCTTTCCCTGCTCTTTGTCCTCCCTGAGACAGTAAGAAACCTGAGAGAGATTTTACATGTCTGGCTAGGCAATCTTTCTACGTTTCTCTTAGTCACACTGTAACCAATCATAGAATTTATTCCATTTCTAATTTCTTCCTGAGGCCTTTACATTACATATAATCATAACTATTTCAGAAACAGGCAATCTAGGATCTACTGGGGGGGGGTGTGGTACACCAGTACCGTGTGGATGTGCCAGTTTCCCATTATATTTTTCAATTGCACAGACAATAAGAATTTTAACTACCCACTATGTGCCCAGCAATATGCAAAACATTGAGATACTGTTTGATGTTAACCAGAATTAAGCTCCCAAGGAAATATTATTAGTAATTTTAAGATCTCTTCATCTTCCAAATTTTCATAAGTACAAAAAGGACATGTATCATTTCACCTCATTTGTTTTAATATATACCTCAGAATTAAAGTGAGAGATATCTCAAAAGTGTCAGAGGTACAGTAGGATATTCGGGGATCTAAACTATTTTTATCTCTAAAAACAAAAATGTTTATTGTTCTTTATTACTAAAAAAAAGATTTGGTAGAAGAAAATCTTCCTTACACATTCTTTTATGGCAACTTATCTCCCATAACACCTTCCAGGGATACCTAGTTGATATAATGCTGTAAATAATTCTGTTAATCAATTTTTGACAATAAAGATTAGATTACATCTAATAGGGAGATGAAAAGTTATGCAATATAAGCTCATCAAAATTATTTACCTTTCAAATAGAAACATTAAGCTAGGAGTTCAGATCAAAATATTTCTATCATTTTGGCGAGTTGCTGCCAATACTTTTTTTTTTTTTAATTTTAAACCCTTAACTTCTGTGTATTGACTTATAGGTGGAAGAGTGGTAAGGGTAGGCAATGGGGGTCAAGTGACTTTCCCAGGGTCACACAGCTGGGAAGTATCTGAGGCCGGATTTGAACCTAGGACCTCCCATCTCTAGGCCTGGCTCTCAATCCACTGAGCTACCCAGCTGCCTCCTCTGCCAATACTTTGCATGTGGCATTGTGCGAGTTGCACTGATCCCAGGACATAACACAACTTATGGAAAATATAAATAATTACTCAAAGAAGACTGTCCTATCTATTCAGAAGGAAAGATGAAGTGGATGAAAAAATCTAATGCTCACATTTCAACATTCACTTTATTGAACACCTTTTAGGAACTCTCTAACAGTGTATATCTTGGAGATACACTACAGATCAATGAGAGAACTTAGAAATTTTGTAGACAAATAGAGAAATGAAACAGAGAAATCTAGAGCGAACTGAAGAATATTTTTGTTGATTTCAAAATTTCCATGAATGTCAAAGACCACTTTTTCAGTAAATTTTTGCTTGTGTTTTTACATGTTAATAGGTCACCTATTAAAACTATAGGTTTATAGATCACCTTTAAATAAAAGATTTGTATCATAAAAAGGGCACTGGAGGAGTGCTGGGTAAATGTGAATATGATGCAACAAATAACTTGTAGAAACTGAAGATGAGTAACATAACTATTATCAATAAAGGAATAAAAGGAATACAAGGCATAACCACCTTGTGTCAAATAAAAGAATGATAAGAAGACAACCAGAGAGCTTCACTGATAACTCTCTTCCTTCTTTTTTTAATTCAATTAAAAGTAAAACCAATTTTTGACAATTACTTTCTGTCAATTTATAATTCAGGTTAAATCCCTCCTTCTATCCTTCCTCCCCATGCAGTAAATACTCTGAAATAAGTTATACCAGTACTTTCATGAAATATATATTTCCATTTTGCTCTTGGTGGATCAGAAGATACATACCACACATTCAATTTAAAAAAATCATGAAGGAAATAAAGAGGAAAATGGTATGCTTTGATCTATAGTCAGACTCCAACAGCTCTTTCCTTTGCCATAGATCTTCTTTTTACTCACGAGTCCCTTATGATATCATGGAAAATAGCTTTGCTGATAAGAGTTTAATGATTTACAATTGATCATTGCATAATATTTCTATTACTATTCTCTTGGTTCTGCTCACTTCAATTCATAGAAGTCTTTCCAGGTTTTCTGAACTCCTCTTATTTGTCATTCTCATAGCATAATTCTATTATTCCTATTTCATGCAACTATATACCACAATTTGTTCAACTATTCCCTAACTGATGGAATTCCTGATCTCTTTCCAATTCTTTGTAACTATAAAAAGAAGTGCTAAAATATTTTTGTATAGGTAAATTCTTTTCCCCTGTATTTATTCTTTTTGGGATACACTTCCAAAAGCAGCACTCCTGGATAAAAGAGTATGCATAGTTTTATGCCCCTTTGGGTTCCATATTGCTCTCCAGAATGATTGCATCATTTCCCATTTCCATAAACAATATATGAGTCTCCCAGTTTTCGCATATCTGCTCCAACATTTGTCATTTTCCATGTTGATCATGTTAGTCAATCTGACAAATTTGAGACAATATGACAGCGTTGTTTTAATTTGCATTTATTTAATTAATTACACTTTGGAGCATTTTTTCAGGTAATTATAGCTAGAAATTGCCTATTAATAGCCTTTGACCATTTATTAGATAGGGAATGTTGGAATTCTTACAACTGTGTCAGTTATATATTTTAGTTATATATATTTTTTAGTTATATATTTCAGAGTTTATTATTTTGTCAGAGAAACTTGTAATTTTTCCCCAAGTTGTTATTTCTATTCTAACCTTGTCCCTATTGCTTTGTTTTATAATGTAATCAAAATCATCCACTTCATTTTTTCATAATGTTCCCTATGTCTTGTATGTTCATAAATTCTTCCCTTATCAATAAATCTGAAACATAAACTTTTCCATGTTCCCCTGGTTTGTTTATCTTGTCACCCTTCATGTCTAGGTCAATTATATATTTTGTCTTTATCTTGGTGTATAGTATGAAATGTTGGACTATGTCTAGTTTATGCCATAGTATTTCCCAGGTTTCCCAGAAGCTTTTATCAAATACTGAGTTTTTTCTCCTAAAATCTTGGATCTCTGGGTTTATTGAACACTATATAACTACAGTAATTAACTATTATGTGTTGATTCCTAACTTGTTCCATTCATCCACTACTATATTTCTGAGCCTGAACCAGATTGTTGAGTTTGAGACCTGACATGGCCAAGCCTCCTATATTCATATTTCTTTTAATTAATCTCTTGATATTCTTAGTCTATTATTTTTCCATATGAATTTGGTTATTGTTTTTAGCTCTATAAATTAATATATGGGTAGTTTGATTGGTATGGCACTGAATTGATGAATTAATTTAGGTATGATTTTTCATGTTTATAATTTAGGCTTTTCCTAACTGTGAGTGAGTATTGTTTTTCTGATTATTTAGGTGTGACTTTATTTGTGTTAAAATATTTTGTAAATATATTCATGTGGTTGATTTTTTTGGCAGGATTACTACAAAGTATTTTATATAGCCTATGATTATTTTGAATGAAATTTCCTTTTTCTATATTTTGCTATTTTGTTTGTTTATGGTAAATAGAAACGTTGATGATATATGTGGGTTTATTTTATTTTCTGCAGCTTTGCTAAAGTTGTTAATTATTTCAATTTTTTAAAATTCTCTAGGGAGTCTTTATGTATATCATCATATCATCTTCAATGATTGATAACTGTTTCCTCATTGCATATTCTAATTCCTTCAATTTATTTTTCTGTTCTTTTTGCTGTAGCTAGCATTTCAAGTACAATATTAAATGAAACTGGTGATAATAATCATTCTTATTTCTACCCCCTGATTTTATTAAGAAGATTTCTAGTTTATCCTCATTATAAAAAAATGCTTGTTAATGGTTTTCGATAGATATCATTTATCACGTTAAGAAAAGCTCCATTTATTCCATTGCTTCCTATCGTTTTTTATGAGAAATGAGTATTGTATTTTGTAATCAAAGAAAATGACTGCATTGATAGAGATCATCATGTGGTTTCTGTTGATTTTGTTATGAATATGATCAATTATGCTGAAAGTTTGCCTCATATTTAACAATTCTTGCATTTCTGGTATAAAAATCCACCTGGTCATAGTATATAATCCTTGTGATATAATGTTTTAATCTCCTTGCTACTATTTATTTAAAATTTTAGCATCATTATTCATTAGAGAGATTGGTCTATCATTTTTTCTTTTTCTTTTTCCTTTTTAGCTCTTTTTAGTTTAGTTATCAATACCATAATTTTGTCATAAAAGGATTCAGGAGCATTCCTTCTGCTCCAATTTTCCCATGTACTTTTTGTAATATGAGAGTTAATTGTTCTTTAAATTTTTGGTAGAATTCATTTGTTAATACATTTGATCCCAGGGCAATTTTTCTTAGGGAACATGCAAAAAAAATTCAAGTAAAAACAATATATGGTGACAAGGAAAGAAGGTTTAATGCTGTTAGAATTTAATTTTATGAAAATTTTTATTATCAAAAATACTACATATTTTTAATGGCTCATATAACATGACATAGGGTATTTTTCCCAGGAAGATGGCGGTTTAGACAGAGAGAATCTTAAAACCTCCCCACCCTTACACACTGAGATTGAAAACAATGAGCTTTGAGAAGAAAGAGGACCAAATCTAATAATGGGACAGAGCAGAGGGAACCCTACTGCAGCACAACTAAAGAGGTATGCCAAGAAAAAGGCTTAAATTCTTGAACTGTCAGGTCTGAGGGCGTAGAAGGGGAATCCCAGGACGCCCCTCCCCCCCATGTGCTTACAGAGTCTCCAGCAGCCCTAGACATCTTAGGGCAGGTGGACACACCAGTAAGGAGAGAGGGCTTTGCTGGTGCCAGACTCAAGGAGTTGAACACAGACACTGGAGAGGTGACTAGAAGAGAAAACCAGAGAAACACAGCAAAAAAGCCTGGAAGATGGTGGCTTAGAGAGATCCAAACCTCAGACCTCAGACAGCTTGGTTTCCTCATACCGAGATAGAGAAAGCAGGGCTTCAAGAGGAAAGAAAACCAGATCAAACACAAGCACGACGCAGGGGGACACCACTGCTGAACAGTTGAGCTCAGCAAAAATGCTCCTTTTTGTCCCATCATGTTTTATTTTTGTTTTTGTTTTTGTTTTTTTTTGTTCTTTTTTCCCTCCTCTCAAGGTTTTAGCATCAGGGAAGATTAAGCAGTAAGATTAATCCAATCAATACAGGATGAATCCCATAAATTGGACAGACAAGAAGTCTTCAGAGGGCAGAGAATTTAACTACAAACCTCCATTGCCAGCTGGGAGAAGATCTTTCACCAAAGATCATTAAATACATCTGCTCAAACTAGCAGAACAAGGAAGGAAAAATATGAGTAAGCAACAGAAAAAGAGAAAAGAAATGACAATTGACAGGTTCTTTCAAGGAAGTGAAAAGAGAGCAAATGAAATAAAAATAGAAGAAGAGGAAGTAGTTCCAGTGAACGGGACACAGGCTTTGGAAGATCTCAAAATTCAATTAACTCAAGAACTTAAATTCAATTAGCTCAAGAACTTCAGGAACTAAAAAAGAATCAAGAGAGGCAATAGAGGCTGAAGACAATTTGAAAAAGGAAATACATGAACGATAACAAGAAAATAAAGTCTTAAAAGCCAGAATTGGCCAACTTCAAAATGAACCAAAGAAGGCAAAAGATAATCTACAAAGAAAATCAGACCAGAAGGAGAAGGATGACCAAAAAGCCAGGGATGAAATTCAGTCTTTAAAAAACAAAACTCAACAACTAGAAGCAAATGATGTCATAAGGCAGCAAGAATATATTAAATAAAATTTTAAAAAATGAAAAATTTGAGGTGAATATGAAACACCTCATTGATTCAACGAAACATCTGGAGAACAGAGTTAGAAGAGACAACTTAAGAATTATTGGTTTACCAGAACCTCATGATAAAGAAAAAGTTTAGATAGCATCTTACAAGAAATTATCAGAGAAAATTGCCCTGAAATTCTCGAACAATAGGGAAAAGTGGAAATTGAAAGAATCCACAGATTACCTCCTTCATTTAATCCACAACTGACAACTTCCAGGAATATTATAACCAAATTCAAAAACTACCAGGCCAAGGAAAAAAAATAACAAGCTGCTAAAAAGAAGTCATTCAGATATCAGGGAACCACAGTTAGAATAACACAGGATCTGGCTGCATCTACGTTGAAGGACCGGAAGGCATGGAACACAATATTCTGGAAAGCAAGAGAACTGAGTCTACAACTAAGAACCAACAATCCAGAAAAACTAACTATATTATTACAGGGGAAAGTATGGTCATTCAATAAAATCGAGGACTTCCAGACATTCATCAAGAAAAAACCAGATGTAAACAGAGAGTTTGCTGCCCAAACCCAGAACTCAAGAGAATCAACATAAGGTAATTAAGAGAATGGAGGGAGGAGAAAAAAATTCTTTTCTTTAAGGGACCCAAAAAGTTCAATCAATTTTTATCTCAAGAAGAAAAGAAGATATTGGCAATTATTAAAAATTGTTATTACCGGGGGCAGCTGGGTAGCTCAGTGGGGTGAGAGTCAGGCCTAGAGACAGGAGGTCCTAGGTTCAAACCTGGCCTCAGCCACTTCCCAGCTGTGTGACCCTGGGCAAGTCACTTGACCCCCATTGCCCACTCTTACCAATCTTCCACCTATGAGACAATACACCAAAGTACAACGGTCAAAAAACAGGGTAACTAGAAGAAGTTTACATAGAGGGAACAGGGTCAAACTGTATAGGATAAAATGTCAAGAGATATATAAATACATATGTATATATATATGTATGTATGTATGTAGGTAGGTAGGTATAAATATATACAAAACTGGG
>NC_058132.1:394099753-394140224 GCF_016433145.1 Gracilinanus agilis | reverse complement strand
AGAGATATATATATATATATATATATATATATATATATATCCCTTACAATAGGAAGGCAAAATATCACATCCAAGGTTTCAGAATTTGCTTATACAAAGTCCAGGATTAGATCCCAGGTTCACTACTTTTAGGACAGTACTTCCTCTACCGTACCATGGTTTATTAGAGGCAGCTAGATTGTTTAATGTATATATTGTTGAACTTGGAGTCAGGAAGACTAAAGTTTTAATCTTACCTTAAAATGTACCATCTACTTAATACCCAACAAGTCACTAAAATTTTCTTAGCCTCATTTTCCCCATCTGCACAATAGGAATAATAGAACCTTCTTATTCACAGAATTATTGTAAAGATGAAATATAATTGTGTGTAAATTGCTTTTCTAAATTTATAAAAATTTAATTTTCCTAAAAAAAGAAAAGTTAACCCTAAAACAGTTTTAGTTTGACTAGCAAACTGCACAAGAACAAGTTTAGTATTAGGAAAAGAACTAGAGTTATTTTCAAAGTGCTTCTCATCAAAGAACTAGTTCATACCACAAATCTCTTTCCCTGCTACTTGGAAATCAAATGTCTCCACAGGACACTGCATATCTTTGAAAAAAAAAGAAAAGTAAACAGCTGCACACTCTACTCTGACTAATTCCCAGTTATTACTGAAGAATAAATAAGAGTTTATCTTCTACAGAAGAAAGCAATCTTTGGAAAACCTCTATAATGAAGCGGCATTATTCCCAGATCCAGAGGGTATATCTTGATGTTATTTTCCATTTCTAAATAGTCTCAACCATCTAAAAAACACAAAAGTCAGCCAATTCAATTAAACTACTAGGAATTAGTAATAGCCCTTTCTTCACATTCCATATCCTGGGAACATTGACTTTGAAATTGTGTTTGTTCCACTGGTTTCACTTTCGTCAGTGATGTCTACACTAAATATTTGTTGTGTCTGTGGTGCTGTCATACTCACTAGGGAAGTTCTAACAAAACACTGATTTTCAGATAGTTTTCTTGTGGATGAAGATGTTAGAATTATGATTCATTCACATTTAAATTTAATGAGGATGTTTGTATGATATGAAACTAGATTTTTTTTCACCCTAAATCCCAACAATTTAATATTACTACATTAGCCTTGTTTTAGAAATTTCTTTCTAAATTTCTTTTTGACTTCCACTTTTAAGATGAATACTGACTACCCTAGAGTCATGTGGGTAATTACTACACTGTGTTTAAGAAATCTACTAATATACCAAAATAATAAAAACAAATATAGCTACCATCAAAATATATGTGTAGCAGCTCCTCATAAATTTACTTTATGCATGAGTGTTAGCTGTAGTTTTATATTTATTCCCATAATGGAGTATTCAGATTTTCCATGATGCCATTATCACACACACCCTTTCCTCCCACTCCTCTGTTGCTCCTGAAATCTAATTAGTTCCCTTGGTTTAATGATTATGTTTTCTCATATAAGGTAAATCTCTCTCCTCATGAGAGCTCACTTTGCTCTTTGAATTGTAGAACCATGTAATAATGGATATTATTGCTGTTGTTTAATAAAAAGTATTTATCAAGTACTAGCAATGGCTATAGGATCCAGGGTCTGCGAAGAAACTTGAGTTTTTAATCCAATTTAAAGTCTTTGTGTTTCATTTTCTGACAATTTTATATACTGAGCACTTAAGTCAGTATCTTGCTGGGCAAATCAGGCTTACCTGATGAAGAATATGTGCAAACAAACATCCCTTCTCACTTAACTAAGGTAGGAAAAAAGAATTCTAAGCCTAATTCTTCCTTTCACATTAGGGGAGATCTGAAATAACTAACACTCTCTCTTTCTCTCCCTCTTCTCTCCCTCTACTAATATTAATAACCATAATATATTTAAAGAAACCAATAAAAACTAGACACTGAAAAGTCTATTATTTTTATTATTGATACTTTAATATGTTTATTATATTTTATTTTCTCCAATTCCATGTAAAAACAATTTACAAAGTTTATTTTTTAAAATTTTGAATTCTAAATTCTTTCCCTCCCTCTTTCTTTTTTCCTCTTTAAGATGTTAGGCAATCATGATATAAATTCTACATGATTAGTCATGTAAAACATTTTTCTGTATTGTTCATTTTATAGAAGAGATCTCAAACAAAATAAAAATGTAAATGAAATTTATTATGCTTTGGTCTGCATTCAGACTCCTTCAGTACTTTTTCTGGAGGTGGATGGTATTTTTCATCATGATTTTTTGGAATCATCTTGTATCACTATATTACTGTTACTATGTGTAGTGCTCTGGTTTAGCTCACTTCTCTTTTTATCAGTTCATGTAAGTCTTTCCAGGTTTTTTCTGAAATTATCCTGTTCATCATTTCTTATAGCATAATAGTATTTTATTATAATCATATATTACAGCTAGTTCAACTATTCTGCAATTGATGAGCATCCCATCACTTTCCAATTCTTTTCCACCACAGAAGAGCTATGTATCATAAATATTTTTGCACAAATAGGTTGATAACTTTGGTGTATAGTCCTATTTGTCTTGTTATTGGATAACAGAGTATGGACAGTTTAAAATTTCTTTGGGCAGAGTTTCAAATTGCTCTTCAGAATGGTTGGATTAAATCACAGCTCTTTGTTACGATAAAATTCTCTGTATAATGTATGCTAATTTATAATTATTTATTTGTAAAGATGAGAGAGAGGAGAGAGAGAGAGAAAAAAAAGAAAGAGAGAGAGAGAAAAAAAAAGAGAGAGAGAGAGAGAGAGAGAGAGAGAGAGAGAGAGAGGGAGAGAGAGAGAGAGAGGGAGAGAGAGGATCATATGATCACCTGGCTGTGGCTAACCATAAACTACTTCTGTACTTTCAAGCTCCCAGTGGCTATGCTGCATCAGTTTAAGTGGCTGGCTGCAAGGTAAGACAGTGTGTGCTGAATGTAAAAGGCTCCAGAAGAAGGGAGAGAGAGCAGCTCACATCCAACAAGAGAGAGGAAACTTCCTTGTCCCTTCCCTTATAAAGACAGTGATTTCTACTCTTCCTGGGAACCTCTGATTGAATAGCCTAAACCTCAGTCCTGGTCTGGTTTTAACTTTCACCAGCCCAGCACATAGTCACATCTATGGTACTAGTCAAAGAGTGCAGCTGGAAAAACAAACTAGGAATCAGTTTGCAAGTGGAATAAGTGGGTATAGTTTATATTTAATTCACATGCTCTATGAATTCATTAGTGTTCCCCTACAACAGTTATCACTTTCCTTTTCTGTCATATTGGCCAATTTGATAGATATGAAGTGGTACCTGAAAGTTCTGATTTACATTTTTCTAATTGAGTTATTTAGAGCATTTAAAAATATTATTTTAGATAGATTTTATTTCTTCATCTGAAAGTTACTTATTCATTAAATTTGACCATTTTTCAATTGAAGATGGTTTGTTTTTATAAATTTGACTCATTTATCTACAAATGAGAAATTAGACCTTCATCCAAAATACCTGCTATAAAAAGAAATTCTGTTTTCTTTCCTATTTTAACTGTATTGGTTTTGTTTGAACAAAACATTTTTTATTTAATATAATCCAAGTTATCCATTGACATCCTATATGGCCTTTATCACTTGTCTCATTATATTCCTTGCATATGAATAACAATAGATCTGATTTGTAAAATATTTTGTGTTCTCCTAATTAGCTTGTAGCAGCAACCTTTATGTCTAAATCATTTATCTACCCTTGTTGAACTTATCATGGCATATGATGTGAGATACTGGTCTATCCCCAGTCTCTGTCAAAATATTTTCCAGTTTTCCAAAAAGTTATTGTTACATAGTCAGTTATTGTCCCCAAAGCTTGGATCTTTTGATTTATCAGGCACTGAATTACTACATTCATTTATTACTAGGTATTGTGTAACTAATCTATTCCAATGATTCATTACTAATTCTTATTTAATACCAGATTGTGTTGATGATTATTGCTTAGTAATATGGTTTGATATCTGGTACTACTAGGTCACTTTCCTTCAAGTTTTCATTCATTCCCTTGATGTTTTTGACCTTTTGTTCTTCCAGATGACTTTCATTCTTTTTTCTCATTCTATAAAATAATTTGTGTAAAGTTTGATTAGTAAGGTGATATTTTAGTATTTTAAAACAAATATCTGTTATAATTTTATCTCATTAACAATTTAAATCCTGGGATTTGTTTAACCATCAGATACTACTAAGTAAAAAACTGATATAAAATGTCCTCATCCTTTTCTAATGAAATTGCTTTAGAAAATATAACTTCAGAGTTCTAACTCCAGCTCTGAAAAATATAACCTAGTTCTCTTTAGTTTACCTGTCAGTAAAGCTAACTAAATCTTGTCTGCAATCAAAAGCATTGGCTATCCCTAGAGATTTAGATTTTTTGATAATTTGGGAGGTATGCCTAATTTTATCCAAATTACTGATGAAAATGATAAATATGACAATCTAGAACAGAACCTTATAATATCTTTATAGGCTTCTTTCTCCATAATAACATCAAATATAGAACCCTCACTTTGCATATGATTATTCCATTAGCTCTTGATCCACCTACCTGTATCATACAAACCACATGCAGTCTTACTCAGAATATATTACAAATAAAAACATTTGTAAATGACTTATTGAAATCCTACACTATCCATATGATATTACTCTCATTTCCAGTAGTTATACTATAAAAAAAATAGTGGTAGGTAGGAATACATTTTTCTTGTTTTAATATTTTATTTTCCCAATAACATTTAATAACAATTTTCAACACTTTCCAAATTATGAGATTCAAATTATTTCCCTCTCTCTGTTTATGAGAAATAATTAATATTTTATGACTCCTAGATATAAAATAATTTGTAGAATTTCTCCTATATAGAGACCCATATTTACCAAAGATAATACTTATTTATTTTTCTGTATTTAAAGTAGTATTATATCTCAAAATAAAGTAGAATATGGAAAAGTTCCAAAACCATATGTGACAGCAAATACCAAAGCAGACTTGTGATTTCAGAAGGGAGTTGATGAACTCTATAGTCATTTCTCACAAAGTTCTTTCCCAAGCAACAGTGAAATTTCCACCAATACTCTATATATTGTTTTTGGGCGTAAATATGTCAAAACAAATTGTTCAATTGATACATTTTACAAATACAACACTCTTCAGAACTAATGAATCAATATGTCTAGGCTAATAAAAATGTCAAAAATGGGCACAGATGTTTGTTTTTGCTATAGTCTAAGATAGAGCTATTGATAATACATTATAGTTTTTTAAAGCAATCTTTTCACCCTGCAAGGTGAAATACATAGTCTTCTATTAGTAGACAGAATATGAGGTTTACATATTCTTTATATCAATTTTTCCAAAGTAAAAAACCAAGTCTATCTCTGGTTCTCTGAAATATTTTGTGTGTCTGAATTAGAAATGTAATTTAGATTTTTAGAATTTTAAATTTAGATAATTAGAAATTTAAATTATTTTTTCCAACAATTTCTCAAAATATTTCATATCATAAATGGAAGAAATATTTCATAAAGTCCAATTTTAATGCATCACAGTAGAATAATGGTGAACCTAATTTGTAACAGACTGCGTCAACAGAGCATAAATGCTTTCCAGTCTTATTAGAAAAGCATGCTAATTGCTGAAAAGGCATCAACTGCTGTACTAGGAGGAGATCATTTATGCTTTTTGAATACCACCCAGAAGTGTATTATAACTAGGGTCTACACTATTTATTTAGCATTTTGTTTATGGTAACCAGTGAAACAAAGATGATTCAGAGGTCCTTCTTCCCTAGAGAAGTAGATAAGAGTTTTTGGTATGGATTTTATTGTGTTATGAAAGTTTTTTAAAAAGTTATTTTGGGGGATATTTGGCCATCAAGTATAGCCATCTTCATGACGAGATTTTGAAGAAAAAATAAAAGGAAGCAATTAAATTACTTGCAGCTCAATGTAAACATCTACTGGAGAGAATGAGAGGGTAGAACAATTTTATAAAGAATTTAATATAAATCTCTAAATAAATGAATTGTATAAACTAATATTTATTATGAACAGCAAGAGACAGAATAGGAAATTTAATTTGAAACAACCATAGATAATAAAAAATACCAAGTTGTATGCCTACCAAAACAAACTCATTAAGTGTATGGGCATAATTACAAAACTTTTTTCACACCAATAAGATCAGACCTGAACAATTAAAAGAATAATAATTTCTCTTGGGAAAGCCAAATCAGTATGATAAAAATGACAGTCCTCTCTATATTAATTTACTTATTCAATGCCACTGCAATCAAACTACCTAAAATTATTTCATAAAACAAGAAAAACATAAATGAAAAATTATCTTGCAGAACAAAATGTCAAGAATTCCAAGTGAATTAATGGAAAAAAATGAAGAAAGGAAGCCTCGACATACCAGATTTAAAATTATACTATAAACTGGTCATCATAAAAATATTCTGGCACTTGCTAAGAAATAGAGTCAAAATAGAATCAAAGGAATGGGCTAGGTAATCAACACAACATTACCATAATAAACTAGTTAGTCTCAAAAGGAAAATATTCACTATTTGAAAACTAGTATATTTTAAGTATTCTATTACCTTGTTAATCTAGGCAATTAATTTTTTTGTAAATATTTGCCCATTTTACTTAGATTGTCATATTTGTTGCCATATAATTGGGCAAAATAGTTCTTAATAATTACCTTAATTTCATCTTCAATAGAGGTGAGATCACACTTTTCATTTTTCATACTATTAATTTGGTTCTTTTCTTTCTTTTTTTATTAGATTAACCAGTACTTTATCTATTATATTTGATTTTTTAAAGTACAAACTCCTAGTCTTATTTTATTAGTTCAATAGTATTTTTCTTTTAATTTCACCGATTTCTCCTTTAATTTATAGGATTTCCAATTTAGTTTTTATTTGGGGATTTTTAATTTATTCTCTTTCTAGCTTTTTAAGTTGCAAGCCTAATTCATTGATTTCCTCCCTCTATATTTTGTTGATATAGATCCTTAAGGATATAAATTTTCTTCTGAGTGATGTTTTGCCTTTTTCCTATAGGTTTTGATATGTTGCGCCTCAGTGAAATCAGTAATTGTTTCTATGATTTGTTCTTTGACCCACCGCTTTTGAAGCATTAGATTATTGTTTCCAATTAAGTTTAAATTTGTCTCTCTATGAGCCCTTATTTTATGGCATTATGATCTGAAAACTGCATTTATCATTTCTGCTTTTCTACATTTGTTTGCAAAAAGTTTTTCCCATATCCCCTCTAACATTTGCCATTCTCTTTTTTTTGGTAATATAAGCAACTCTTATAGGTATAAAGTGGTATTTCATAGTTGTTTTAACTTCCATTTCTTTAATAAATAGTGCTTTGAAACATTTCTTCATATGAATATTGATAGTTTAATTTCTCCATTTGAGAACTACCTTTTCATATAAATTTGACTCAATTTTCTCTATATATGGGAAATGAAACCTTTGCCAGAGACCCTTGTTATAAAAATTTTATCCTAGTTTTTTGTTTCTTTTTAAATCTTGGTTGTATTGCTTTGTTTACAGAATTAAAAATTAATGTTTTCAAAATTATCATTTTAATTTTTCATTATGTTCTCTATATCTTGATTGGTCACAAATTCTTATTTTAGTCATATGTCTGACATGTAAACTTTATATTATTTCCCTAATTTAATTTTTATATCTGTTAAATATTTGTCAATTGGAGTATCCATATCACTGTTGGGTTTATACCCAAAGAGTTCATAGGGAAAAAGACACATACAAAAATATTTATAGCCTCCCTCTTTGTGGTGGCAAAAAAACTGGAAAACAAGGGTATGCCCTTTAATTGGGGAATGGCTGAACAAATTGTGGTATCTGCTGGTGATGGAATACTATTGTACTCAAAGGAATAATGAACTGTAGGAATTCCATGTGAACTGGAATGGCCTCCAGGAACTGATGCAGAGTGAAAGGAGCAGAACCAGAAGAACATTATACATAGAGATTGATACACTGTGGTAAAATCAAATGTAATGTATTTCTCTAATAGCAGCAGTGCAATGATCCACGACAATTCTGGGGGAGTTATAAGAATAAAAGCTATCCACATTCAGAGGAAGAACTATGGGAGTGGAAACACAGAAGAAAAACAACTGCTTGAACACACATGGGTTGATGGGGAATTTCTAGTGTTCTCAATAGGAATGGGTGTTATATTTAAAAAAAAAACTTTGTATGTATCTATAGAGATTATCATGTGATTTCTGTTGGTTTCATTATTGATATAGTCAATTATGTGTATGGTTTTGCTAATATTAAACCATCTTTGAATTCCATCTGGTCATAGTGGATAATCATTGTGATAACTTGCTATAGTCTTTTTGTTAGTATTTTATTAAAGATTTGTGCATCTATGTTCATTAAGGATATTGTTCTGTATGTAGTATTCTTTCTCTATTTTTGGTCTGCCTGGCTCCATAAAAAAATCCATATTTGTATCATAAAAAGAATTTTCTAAGGTTTTTTCTTAGCTTATTTTTTTTTACCTTTTTTCTTTTCTCTTTATTCCAGGTCTGTGAAGAGTAGGGTTCTAATACTACCAGTCCTCCCTCTTTGAGGGAGTGCCTCTGCTCATTTCTCCTGCATATACCATAGAGCTCTTTTGCTCTACTTCTTCCAGGTCTAATACCACTAACATCTCTTTGCATTCTGTGACATTCCCCAGACCTCCATTCTTTCATCCATACATACTCCTGGCAATAAAGCTATTCCCAGGAGCCAAACATAACATTTTCTCATAAAGGAATCAAACACTATGATCCTTTGGGTTGCTAATGATAAGTCTTTCATTACCTTTACATATTTTTTATAGATGAAATTTTCTGTTGAGTTCTGCATTTTTTCCCTAGGAATAGTTGAAACTGCTTTTGTCCATTAAATATCCATTTTTTTATCTTTTATACATATGCTCATTTTTCCTGGATACATTCTTCTTGATTAGAAGTTCTGTTCTTTTGCTCTACAAAATGCTGTATTTCAAGTCCTGAATCCTTTTAGAGTGGCGGCTGTTATGGGTTTTATTATTCTAACAGGGTTTAAATTCCATTTTTCTTATTGCTTGCAGTATTTTCTCCTTAACTTGGAAGCTAAAGAACTCATCGACGATGTGCCTACCCATCTTCATCTTTGGGTCTCTTTGAGGTGGTTGTGGTGATAGGTGAATTCTTTCAACATCTACTTTACCGGCTGATTCTAGAATTTCTGAGGTGGGGGTCGGGGCTTCCCAGGGGCCATTGTCTCTGTCTCCAGGCTTCTTCTTGGGCCAGACCTGGGTCCTCAGCAGACTGAGCTAGGAAGAGAGCAGGATCCCAGAAGGGCTCATGATGCCTTTCCCTTCTCTTCCAGGGCAGGAGCTTGGCCCCGTTCACTTAGCCCGCGAGCGAGTTCCTCTCTGGCCGGCTAACGAGAAAAGCTCGTCAAATCTTTGGAAGTCTGACCAGAGAAGCGCTTCTTAGCTTATTTTGTTGAATAATTTGTATAGTATTGGGATTAGTCGTTCTTTAAATTTTTCATAGAATTCGCTTGTGAATCCATTTGGCCTTGGGGATTTTTTCTTAGGAAGTTCCTTGATAGTTTGTTCAATTTCTTTTACTGAGATGGGATTATTTAAATATTCTGAATCCTCTTTAGTTAATCTAGGCTATTTATATTTTTGAAAATATTCACCCATTTCAACTAGATTGTCATATTTATTTCCATATAATTGAGCAAAATACTTCTTAGTAATTAACTTAATTTGCTTTTCATTAGAGGTGAGATAACCCGTTTTATCTCTGATACTGTCAATTTGATTCTCTTCTTTCTTTTTTATTAGATTAACCAGTACTTTATCTATTTTTTGTTGTTTTTTAAAGTACCAACTCCTAGTAGTATTTATTCTATAGTTCTTTTACTTTCAATTTTATTAACTTCTCCTTTAAACTTTTGGATTTCCAATTTAGGTTTTATGTGGGGATTTTTAATTAATTCTTTTTCTAATTTTTTTTTTAAGTTACAAAACCTGTTCATTGATCTCTTCCCTCTCTATTTTGTTGGTATACTTACTCAGTGATATAAATTTCCCCCGAATGCTGATTTGGCTATAACCCATAGGTTTTGATATGTTGTTTCCTCATTTTTATTCTTTTTGATGAAGTCCATAATTATTTCTATGCTTTCTTTTTTGACCCACCAGTTTTGAAGAATTAGATCATTTAGTTTACAATTATTTTTAATTTCTCTTTCCATGGACCCTTATTAATTATAATTTTAATCACATTATGATCTGAAAAAGTTGCATTTATTATTTCTGCTTTTCTGCATTTTTTGCAATATTTTTATGCCCTAGTACATGCCCAATATTTTTGTATATACCATGTTCTTCTCAGAAGAAGTTATATTCTTTTTTATACCTGTTCAGTTTTCTCCAGCTATCTATTAACTCTAATTTTTCTGCTATTTCATTCACTTCCCTTACTTCTTTCTAATTTATTTTTTCATTTGATTTACCTAGTTCTGACTGGGGAATATTGAAATCTCCCCCTAGTATAGTCTTGCTATTTCCTCCTTAAGGTCATTTAATTTTTCATTTAGAAATCTAGATGCAATTTGATGCATAAATGTTTAGTAATGATATTACTTTATTTTTTTATACTACCCTTTAGGAAAATTTATTTTTCTTCCTTATCTCTGTTAATCAGATCAATTTCTACTTTAGCTTTGTCTAGTACCATGATTGCTTTCCTGCTTTTTTTTACTTTCGATCCTGTGTGATCCTGATTGTGGTAACATGGTATTTGAATGGTTTCTTTCTGGCTGTTTGAAGAATTTTGTCCTTGACTTGTTGTCTCTGTAATTTAGTATTATGTCCCTGGAAGTTGTCATTTGAGGATTTTTTTTCTGGATGTGATGTGTGAATTCTTTCAATTTCAATTTTATTTTCTTGTTGGAAGATCTATGGGAAGTTTCCTTTGATAATTTCTTGTAGAGTAATGTCCAAGGTTTTTTTCTTGATCATGGTTTTCAGATAGTCCAATAATTCTCAAATTGTCCCTCCTACATCTACTTTCTTGGTCTCTTGTTTTTCAATAAGATATTTCATGTTTTCCTCTATTTTCTGCTTTATTGTTTCTTGGTTTCTCATGAAATCATTAGTTTCTGGATGGTTAATTCTGATTTTTAAGGCCTGATTTTCCTCTCTAAGCTTTTGGTTCTCCTTTTTCAAATGGTCCATTTATATTATAATAGTATTCTACCCCAATCATATTCTATAATTTATTCAACCATTCATCAACTGAAGGCCATCCTCCAAATTTCTAATTCTTTGATATCATAAAAAGAACTAGGTGAATATTTTTTGTACTAACTTCTTTTCCTTTTTCTTTCATCCCTTTGAGATTCAAATATTGTAGTGGCATTGCTAGATCAAAGTGCATGAACATTTTTATATCATTTGTTTGTAATTCTAAATTGCTCTCTGAAATCGTTGAATCAGTTTTCAAATCCTGAAACAATGCATTACTGTTTAAATTTTTTCATGTCCCCATTTAGCATTTATCATTTTCCCTTTTTGTCAGGGTATTTAGTCTGTTAGGTGTGAGATGTTCCTCAGTGTTATTTTAATATGAATTTCTTTAATCAATAGTGATTTAGATATTTTACATGTAATTATTAATAACTTTTATTTCTTCTCTGAAAAATGACTATATATACTCTTATATTTATGAAAATTCACTAATTTGCCTATATACTTGGTAACTGTCCTTAATCAGAGAATCTTTACATAAAAATCATTTCCCAATTTCCTGATTTTGTTATAATTTTCCTTTAATTAGTTTTGTTTGTATAAAATATTATTAATTTTATATCATCATAATTATTCCTTTAACTTCCTGTGATCCTATCTAGCAGTTAGTTGGTCAGAAATTCTATCATTGTCAAAATATATGAAAGGAAGATTTTATCATTCTCTTCTAGTCTATGATATGAAACGTTATGTATAAATTATGCATCTCTTTTGAAATATGGTATGAGATATTGGTTTATTTCTAGTTTCAGCTAAATTACTTTTTGATTGTCTTAACAATTTTAATGAGCTCTTATGCCCAAATCTTACATCTTTTGATTTATCACATAATAGATTACAATGGTCACTCACTACTATGTGTTGTTTGCCTAATCTCTTTTACTGATCTACAACTCTTTTTTTAACCACTATCAGATTTTTATGGTCATTACTACTTAGCAATGTAGTTTGAAATATGGTATCTTTTCCAGTTAAAAAATTAATTCCTTTGTAGTTTTTAAACTTTTATTCTTCTAAACACAGACATAAAAACCATATCTTTGGTATTTCAAATTATATGGCATTGAATAAAAGTAAATTAACTTAAATAAAATTGTTATTTTTTTTTATTTTGTTCACTTGGTCTATCTATGAGTTCTTAATATTTTCCCAATTGTTTAGAATATTTTTCTTTTTGTGAAAATAATTATATAATTGTTTTCATATAGTTCCTGGGTTTATCTTGGCAGATAGACTACTAAGTATTTTGATAAAATTATTCTTTCAGTTCATTCATTTTTTTTATCCTATCAGTGTTTTTAGATAACTGCAACATAAGAAAATCACTCTCATGGTTTCTTTCTTTGTACACTACTTCTTACTGCACTGAGTGAAAGTTATTTTCACAGTTATATATACCATTTACTCCCATAATATTTTATTAAATCCTTTATGATTTCTTATTTATGTTTATCTTTTTGCTCTTCCTTTTGGGCTTATATTTAAATGCCAGATTTTCTACTCAGCTTTTATCTTTGCATTTAGGATGCTTAAAAGTTCCCTAATTCATTAAATATCCATTTTTCTTTTTTTTAATACTAACTGCTTTTCCTTATAGAATATCATGTACTAAGCACTGCTGCTTTACACTAACTGCTTTTCCTTATAGAATATCATGTACTAAGCACTGCTGCTTTAAGGGGAAAGTTATTAAATCTGGTGTGATCATGACTTTGTCTCAATGGTATTTAAATGATTTCTTTCTTCCTTCACTTTTTAAAAAAATTTCATTGGCAACTCAGGTTTTTGGGATATCTTTCAGGTTGTGATCAGCAGATTCTTTGAATTCCTCTTTCACTCTTAAGTTGTTGGATATCATACCACTTTTCCCTAATAATTTCTTGAATACAATATTTAAAATTTTTCTTGATTATGTTTTTTGGAATAGTTTTATATTGGACATTAATCTCAAACACTTAATAGATGTGTGACCCTGCTCAAGTAACTTAACCCTATTTGCCTTCATTTCCTAATTTGTAAAGTGATTTGAAGAAGGAATTAGCAAAACACTAATATTTTTGCCATGAAGACCCCAAAAGGGTTCGCAAAGTGTTGTTCATGACTGAAACTGAATAACAATTATTCTTAAATTATTTCTCCATCTATTTTCTATGTCAGTGGCTTTTCTAATAAGATATTTCACATTTTCTTTTAGTTTTTCTTTCTTTGCACTTTTTCATTTTCTGTCTATGTTTCATAGAGATATTAGCTTCCATCTGCCAAATTGTAATTTTTAAGGAATTATTTCTTTTCATGAGCTTTTGTACCTCTTTTTCCTTAGTTAATTTTATTACATTAGGGATTATTTTCATAAGTTAAGTTTTGTATCTCTTTTAACATGGAATCAATTCTATTTTAACGTATTATTTTCTTTGGGTTTTGTTAATCTTTTTGAGGTTAATTTTAAAAATAAATTTGTAATAACTATTTTAACAATTTTTAAAAACTTTTGCTAATTCTCTTAATCTTTTTATGACATTTCTTTCATTGATTTTCCTGTTTTTTCCTCCACCACTCATTTGAGTTTTTGAATCATCTTAATGCTTACATGAATATCTTTTGGTCTGACTCCAAGTAATATTCTATTTGAAGCTATTATTATAGTTGTTTGTATATCATTATCTTCTGCCTTGATTTTGTTGTTACCATAGTAAATTGTTATGGTCTGCTTTTTTTCCTTCTTTATCTTCACTCATTTATCCAGTCTATTTCTTGACTTAATCTTTATGTTAAAGTTTTTCTCTGTTTCCAGGGTAGCTGACATTGTTCTATTATTATTCATTAAGTTCTCAGTGCTGCCAATGTGATGTGCACAGAGAAGATGTATGGTTATTACTCCCATGCTCTATACTCTGGTCCTTATATGGAAAAGCCTTCTTATCCCTTGTAGTCACAAATGCTATTTCTCCTCAGGGCTCCTGTTTCCTTATGATCAAAAGCTCTCCATTCCTTCCTGGAACTGTGCTTTTTAGACCATATATTTAATTGATTTGCCAAATAACACTTTGTACTGAACAGAAGTCTAGTACAGGAATCCTATATAATCTCTTTCTTAACAGGTGCCTGATCATCTCTCAGGTCTTTGGACCAAAAATTCCTAAATATGTTCTTGCTACTTTTGTTCCCAACTCCATGGCCCAAGGGTGATGCTGCCTCCTTGTATTTGTTAGGCTAACTCTCACCCCAGTATCATATGCTCCTCCTTCTGGCCTGCTAAATTACCTTGGCCTGCAAAATAATATCTCAAGTTGAATTTTTCTTGGCTTTCCCAATAAATAACTCAATTTGTGGTATTATTTTAATGATATTTTAGATGAGAATATTGGGAGAGCTTGCTGTAGTTCTTTTATTCTACAATCTTGGCTCTACCTGATATTTTTTGTAACTTCTATTCTTAAGATATCGTCATTCTAAGTTTTAGGGAAGAATTAAAGTAGTTTTCTTATCATTTTGAGTTAATTGGCTAATTTTGGCGATATAGTATATTTATGGCAAATATTCACATCTTCATATTATGGCATAAGAATTTAAATTTGAAAAAAAATCTCCTCCTGAAATACCATAGAGAAAATTAACAAATATGTAACTTTCTTTTTTGGTTGTGGAACATAAGATTGGTGGGTGGAGCTGTGTGGGAGCACAAGAGCACAGCACATATATTATTATTCATTATATAGTGCATCAGAGGGAAAAAAAAATAAAACACTGGCAGAGCATGGTTAAAGTCAGCAGAAATAGCAATGATTCACTCTGATGGGAATCCACAGCTCTTGGGCAAATGTTTTCTTGGTAATTTTGCCAAAGAAAAATTTCATCAAGACAAATTGATGCTCCCACTTCCACATAACAGAAATAGAAGGATTTTTGCTTATATAGCACCTTTCTGAGAATCAGCTTATAATTCTTTATTGATTTCTCTGCCTTTTTATCTTTTAAGTACTCAATATTGCTTTTAACATTCTTTCTCAACTTGGCTTTTGCCACTATCCATTTTGTGTGTGTTTGTGAGTGAGAGAGATAAGAGATTATATAGGTTATTTTGACCAGTATGGCATTTATTGCCAAAGAATCAATTATTTTGATAATGCGTCTCTAGAAACCCAACTCAACTAAAACAAGATTGAATTCCATTGATTAAGATTCTTGATGAAGAAATATCTTCCTGTGGTTGTCTTACAGATAGTGCAGGAGCCTTACTATGTTAAAAACAACGTAAATTTCTATAAGTGTATCTCTTGCATTGTAGCTTTTATCGTTGCTTTACTATTGCCCTGTCTGAGACTATGTTCATCTTTTTGAATTAAGGAAGTATATTTTAGTTGATGGTTAGGGTGCCAGTTGTTAGAATGTTATATATGGGGGTTAAAAATTGCTTTTCCCTCACAAGACCAGTCAATAAGTAGAATAGATTAGTTTAAATATATGACATTTACTTAAAATTCACATGAGACTTGTGGGCCCTAAGTGTTCTTTGGGAAATTAATGTTTAAATTGTAGGTTAGGTTCACTTTCTTTATTTTTCTTGTAACCATTGTAGAGATATAAACCCTAAGTATTATTATTTTTAATCCTAGTGGGACAGCTGAAGATCTTAAGTATTTTGATTATTATGAGGAAGGTATTAACATAAAGGAAAGTATATTATTGAAATTATTTACACATTAAGCAAATTCTGAATTTGAACAAATATTTAAACTGAAATGAAATTGGTAATTAAATTCTGCTGTCTCTCCTTCATATTTGTTTTAAAAGCAATTACCTCGAGAAAATACTTCAAGAAGCCAGAAAGAAACTATTTAAATACCATGGAGCTACAATCAGGATCACATAGAGCCTCTTGCCTTCTACATTAAATGCTGTGTGGTTAAAGGGGGGTTACCAGCAGTCCAGTTGACCTTGGGGGTGGGACAATTGAGTGAAAATGAAGTGAGAAGGGCCAGAGACCCAGTATGTTTGCAGTTGCTGATCTGAAGTGTCATCTGCTGATTTTTAATTTTTATATCATTTTTCTGAAGATTACATCAATGTTGGCATGAAGTCCATTCCCACCATACATCTTATCTTTGGAGACAATGTGTTAGGTGTGTTTGACGTATCTCTTAGGCCACAGTGGTGAGAAAGTACAGGGCTTTTCATGGGAGACAATTTCTTCATATTTGATTCATTGTTCTTTTATATTAAATTACTGTACCAAATCGGATCTGGGAGGGGGGAAACTTGGAGACTGTTCTGGCCTGTTCTTGCAGGCACCTGTGTATGGGAATCTGAGTTAGAGATTTAAAATCTTTAACATTAACTCACTATATGCTGGTTTGTTGTGAAGTGACTTCTAGGGGAATTTCTGTATTACTATATGTAAGGGTGGGAATTTCCTAGGACCTATCTGGGGCTTTTGGGCGAGGGGGGCTCTGCTATTAGCCTGTATTGTTTTTCTGTGTCTGCCTTGGGTTGTGTAAGGATATTGATTACAATAATTTCAGTAAAAGGGAATGTTAGTGAGAAAAGAGTCACATAGGGGAAACTGAGAGGAACATTCATCCTTCTGTCACCTGCTATGCTAGTGGCATAACTGGTAACGAGCCATGGTAAACATCATGGACTTTGATGGCTTCTGGCAATTAAAGGATTGAAATGCATGGAATATGATATTCAGGACTGCAAAAGATTTGGGTTTACAAACCCAGAGTCACCTATCCAGCAGAACTGAGTATATTCTTTCATGGGAAAAAATGGACATTCAATAAGATAGAAGATTTCCAAGCTTTCCTGAGGAATAAGCCAGATCTAAACAAAAATGTGAAGTCCAAAGACAAGACACAAGAAAATCCCTTCAAAACAGCAATGCAGTGATCCAGGACAACAATGAGGAACTTATGAGAAAGAATGTTATCCACATCCAGAGAAAGAACTATGGTAATGGAAACACAGAAGAAAAATATATGATTGATCATGTGGTATGATGGCATATGATTGAGGTTTTGGTGTTAAAAGATCACTCTATTGCAAATATGAATAACATGGAAATAAGTTTTGAACAATGATATATGTGTAACCAAGTGGGATTTCTTGTCATCTCTGGGAAGAGAGAGGGAAGAGGGATGGAAAAAAGGATGAAATTTTTAACCTTGTAAAAATATTCCAAATAAATAAAATTTAAAAAATAAAAGCAATTACCAGCTGAATTTGATTCTCAAATGTGCAACATTTTAATCATTAAAGAATACATTTCAAATTTTAAGCACAGTGGGAAGTTCTACTCCAGGAGGAATTTCAGAAGTCTATGCTGAATAAAATTCTGGCTTTTATTTTTGCTGTATTAGTTCAACTAATGGAATTTAAAGCCCACTGTATAAGAAAGTTAATTGATCTATCAACTTCTAATTAAAAGTTGAAAATCAACTTTTAATCAAAATAAAACATCAAATTATAGTTAAGAGAGTAAGCATCTCACCTACTCTAAGTTAATATCACCAAATTAAACAATAGGCCATATATATACCATGATCTAGGCAAAAAAAAATCAATTGCACAAATACACATGTGATCAATAACACAAGAGGAAGATGACAAAAGGCAATAGAGGTGAATAAGGAGAGAAGCAAAGAGGAGGGAAGATGAGAAAAAAATTTGCTTTTGAGAGCCCTTTGTGCTGAAAGAAAAAGATATAGACAAAGAGAGTAGAATTTATTTAATACTTCCATAATTCAGCAGAGTGATTAAAATACATTTATAGCAAAAACTATCAGAATTCAAGTTACATTATCTTTACCTCGAGCCAAACTCATTATAAAAATAGAGAGAAAATGAGGAAGCTTCAAAAAGTGCAAGAAACTCATGCCTGTAAGTATTAATTTCACAGGCAAAAGTGATGCAGAGAAGGGGGAAGAAGTAGAGTTCATAGATTCAATAAATTCCAATGGGATAACAAATTCTACCCCCAAAGATCAATTCTTAAGTTAATCAAACAGACAAAATTTCAACTGCTCATGTATATATTTAGTTTGGATTAACAGACTTGCTTTTTCCATTGTCTTCCCTATTAAAGTTTCATGATATTCCTATCCTAGGGTTCAAAGATTCTGGACTTTTCCTCTCACTCTTTTTCACTACCTATTGTCTGATTTCTAATCCCTGCAATGCTCCTGTCCTTCCTTGTAACTGAGAGCAATTATATATCCCATCATACTTACTGATAGGAGTAAACACATTATCCACTTCTATTTGCTTAACTCATTTTGCTGAATACCCCACTAGTCACCAAGCTAGAAATTGTAATGTAATCTTTGACTTTAACATTTCTTTCATCCGACATGTAAACTCTGTTTCTCCACCCAATGGTCTCCATTCTCCAATGGTCATAAGCTTCAGAATACAGGTAAAATTAAGGGATAAATTAGATATTTAATAAGTAAAAGACAGAGAAAAAGTCCAACAATAGAAAAATATTTCAGCATCACAGATCACAAAAACACAAGCTCAGAAGAAAACAGCAATAGAAAAATTAAAATGTGTGAAGCCTCAAAGAATAATGCAAAAGTATGCCAAGTGCAAAAGGAACTCATAGAGGAGGTAAAAAAACAATAAGAACAATTGAGAAAAGACAGAAGACAAAGTAGAAAATAAAATATTAAACAAATCAATAACTTAAAACAAAAACGTACTGAAGAAAACAGTTCCTTACAAAAGGAAATACAATACCTCAAACAGGAAAATAACTCCATAAGAAAGAAGTACAAAACCTGAAAGAAGAAAATTGATCCCTAAAAATTAGAATTGAAAAAATGGAAGCTAACTGCTTCATGAAACAGCCAGAACACTAAAACAAATACTAAAGAATTAAAGAATGTAAGAAAATATGAAATCCCTAACTGGAAATATAATTGACCTGGAAAATAGATCCAGAAGAGATTATATAAAAAATCATTGGATTGTCTGAAAGTCATGATAAAAAAATAAAGAACCTGGACACTATATGGGAAAAAATTATCAGGGAAAACTTCCCTGATGTTCTTGAACAAAAAGGGAAAGTAAAAATTAAAAGAATCCATCAGTTACTTCCTCAAAGAAATCCAAAAATTAAAATCTCAGGACAATCATAGCCTAATTCAAGGACATCAAACCAAAGGAAAAAATACTATAAACTGCCAGAAAAAAAATCAATTATTTTGGAAGCAGAGTCTGGATTACACAGAACCTAGTAGCTTCTACATTAAAAGAACTGAAGGTATAGAATTATGATATTCTAAAATGAATATTATCTAGGTCTACTGTAAGAGGGAAAAAAGGGTTTTTTTCGTTAGATATATTAATATTTAAAGGTGTGGCCAACAAGAATTGAAATAATATGAATTCTAAAATGATTTTAGTAATTTATTCACAAATTATGAGAGTGGAAGAAGAGAGATGAGAAGAGGGTAGAGTAAGACATCCAACTTAAAGAGCTAGACTATGTACTCAATCCCTGGTTTTACTCCAGCAGGGCTCCAGAGGTCAGCCAGGCAAGCCTAAAAGTCATTTAACAAGGGGTTTAACCATGAGGGCTTCTTCCAATCAAGAGAACCCCTGGGAGGCTAGTACCTCCAGGTCAGCTAAGGAAGTCAGCCTTTTTCACTCACCACGTGTATTTCTTTCTTTTTTTTTTTTTAACCCTTGTACTTCGGTGTATTGTCTCATAGGTGGAAGATTGGTAAGGGTGGGCAATGGGGGTCAAGTGACTTGCCCAGGGTCACACAGCTGGGAAGTGGCTGAGGCTGGGTTTGAACCTAGGACCTCCTGTCTCTAGGCCTGACTCTCACTCCACTGAGCTACCCAGCTGCCCCCACCACGTGTATTTCTAAGGGAAAGACTTAAGAACATTCTCACCAAGTTCAAGGTCCTATCCAGAGCTTCTCAAGGTCCAGTTCCAGGCCAAAGAGTGAGTCTAAGTTCTCAGCCAGGGCTCCTTCATGTACAGTCCCAGGCCAAAGAGAGCTGAACTGAACTCCCTTTTAAAGGGGCTTCTTTTTCCCTCACTTCCTGTGCCTTCCTCTTAGTTTACATGTCTAATCACAACAGAAGCTTTTCTTAGGATTGTCCAGGAGATGGTTAGTAAATTTTGATTGTCACTTACTCTAGCACACACAGGTCACAGACCTCCCTACTTACGAATTAAGTGGAGATGTTCTCATCTTTGGTGATTAGATTAAGGATGGGCAGGGCAGATTTAATTTCATTATCACACTACAACCAAAAATCATCTACCCAGGAAAAATGAACTTAATACTCCAGGGTAAGAAATGGACACATAATAAAATAGAGAACTTCCAGGAAATCCAGATTAAATGGTCAAGAAAAGAAGAAAAATTTGAAGATCACATGACTCCCAAGAGAAGCATAAAAAGGTAAAAGAAAAAAGCTAAAGGGAATTAATTTATTTAAACTAATCACTTCCCTACAAGGAAAAGTGATAAACTAGGATACTTAAAATTTCTGTGGTACAAGGATTATCTAAAGTACTTAATATACTTAAAGTAATCAAGGGAAACTTGTTAAGCTGATTACAGTCTTTGAATGGGAAATTGATAATTAGGATATGTAAAATTTTGCTAGTAAACAAAATTGGTGCTCTTCAAATTTTTACTTTATGACTTCTTTCAGTACAGAAATCAAGATGGCTCTCTCTGTCCTGAGACTATTAGAAACTCGATCTCACTGCTATATTTTATCAAAATTATATTTATTAAAGATACTAGTTGGGTTAGGTAAGGGAGGAGGGCTAGAAAATCCCTATTACTAAGATTATCTATCCTTCCAAGAATCCCAAACTGATCCTCACAGATGGCTTAGGTATCCAACAGATTCAACCTACTCTAACTCCCTCTCTGTCTCTGTTCTCCAAAACCTTCCTGAATCTAGCTACTTATCACTAAAGCCACTCCAAAACATTCCAAAAGAGGAATAGAATATGTTTCTAATTGACAAAACAGACCCCCTTAATGTCTGGGTCACTCTGGACACAGGTTATGCCTATGGAGGAAGTCTTTCTCAGATCACTTCACTCCAGATGAGTTTCTTCTCCAGATGAATCAAACAGTTGATATATAAATCAGGCACTGCTGGCAAAGCTCTCTCATATAGGACAGGAGACAAATTTCCATATAGGATACTTCCCACTAGGATCAGGATCAGAGGATTACCCCATAGTTCAGGGACTCAGTCCTCCAACCCTGCTCCTCAGGTTCTCTCCCTCAGGCTGTCCCAGAGTTCCAAGTCAAACTGCCAGCCTCTCATCTCTCAACATTTCATTTCATGAATCTTCTTATTTTCCTATCTCTTTGCCATTTCCCATTCCTCAGATACTTATGTTAATTATGGTATGAGACATTTTAGAATTGATTTAAGGTAATATTTAAGATTCCTTAAGGGAATCAATGGGGTTAAAATTATTACCTTACTCATTAGGTGATATCCAAGGTTCTTAAGATACCTGAAGTACCTATGATATCTAAAGTATTTAGGATACAACCTGAAACTTATATACTTTATCACAATTAGGGCAATTCATAGGAGTATTAATACACATAGATCACAGTATAAGTTGAATGTATTGGGATCATATTAAAAAAACAAGGGATGAGAAAGAGTAACACTGGGAAAAGAGAGAGAGTTGGGGGAATATCATCTCAAACGAAAAGGCATGTAAGAATCAACACAGTGGAAGGGAAGATGGCAGTGCAGGCAATGTCTGACCCTAACTCTCTTTGGAATTAGCCCAGAGTGGGAATAACATTCATACTCAAGTATAGAAATGTGTTTTGCACAATAGGAAAGAAAGAAGATGAGGAAGAACAAAAAAGGAGGAAGGCAGATAATGGGCAAGGAGCATTTGGGAGATGGGTAAGCAGAAATGAAAAGATTTGTGAACAGAGAAAGGCTTGAAAAAGAGAGAAAGAGGAGCATAAAAAGGGGGAAAATAAGATGGAGAGAAATACAACTAGTAATCATGACAGTAAATGTGAATAGAATTAGCTCTCCCATAAAATAGAAGAGGATGGCAGAATTATTAAAAGTCAGAATCCTACAGTATTCTGTCTATAAGGAACTCATTTGAAGCAGGGAGACACAGAGTGAAAATAAAGGACTGGAACAAAATCAACTATGCTTCAGGTAAAGTTAAAAAAATTCAGGATTAGCAATTATGATCTCAGACAAAGCAGAAGGGAAAATTGATTTAATTAAAAGAAAAGGCAGAAAATTACTTATTGTTAAAAAAAGATGAAGTAATAGCAATTTAAACATATACATACCAAGTAGCATGCTTCCAAATACCTAAAGGAGAAATTACATGAATTACAAGAAGAAATTAACAATGAAATTGTATTACTAAGGGCCATTTACCCCCTCTGAGAATTGAGTGAATCAGACAAAAACAAAATAAGAGAGAAACTAAGGGGGTAAATAGAATTTTATAAAAGTTAGATATGAGATCTCTGGAGAAATCTTAATGGGAATACACCTTTCCCTCCAACAGTACATGGTACCTTTATGAAAACTGATCATGCGAAAGAATATAAAAGGTTCACAAAAATTCAGAAAAGAAGAAATATTAAATGCAAGCTTTCCATATTATGCCTTAATACTACAAAAATTACACAGAATAAAGAGTTGAAGAAAAATATTAAAATTTAATTGGAAACTAAATAACCTAATGTTAAATAATTGTTATTTTTTTTAGAAAAGTTATCAGGGTTACATGATTCATTCAAGCAGTTGCTTTTCTTCTGTGTTTCCACTCCTGTAGTTCTTCCTCTGAATGTGGGTAGGGTTCTTTTCCATAAGTCCCTGAGAATTGTTATGGATCATTGCATTGCTGCTAGTACAGAAGTCCATTACATATGATTTTACCACAGTGTATTGGTCTCTGTGTACAATGTTCTTCTTGCTCTGCTCCTTTCACTCTGTATCAATTCCTGGAGGTCTTTTCAGTTCACATGGAATTCCTCCACTTTAATATTCTTTTTAGCTCAATAATATTCCATCACCAACATATACCACAGTTTGTTCAGCCATTCCCCAATAGAAGGACATACTCTCTTTTTCCAGTTTTTTGCCACCATAAAAATCGTGGCTATAAATATTTCCTTACGTCTGTTTATCTATGGTCTCTTTGGAGTACAGACCCAACAATGTCATGGCTGGAACAAAGGGCAGCCAATCTTTTATAGCCTTTTGATCATAGTTCCAAATTTTCATCCAGAATGGTTGGATCAGTTCACAACTCCACCAGCAATGCGTTAATGTCCCAATTTGGCCACATCCCCTCCAGCATTCATTACTCTCCCCTACTATCATTTTAGCCAATCTGCTAGGTTTGAGATGATACCTCAGTGTTGTTTTGATTTGCATTTCTCTAATTATTAGAGATTTAGAGCACTTTCTCATGTGCTTATTGATAGTTTTGATTTCTTTATCTGAAAATTGTCTATTCATGTCCATTGCCCATTTATTGATTGGGCAATGGCTTGATTTTTTATACAATTGATTTAACTCCTTGTATATTTGAGTAATTAGACCCCTGTCAGAGATTTTTGTTATAAAGATTTTTTCCCAATTTGTTGTTTCCCTCCTGATTTTGGTTGCATTGTTTTTGTGTGTACAAAAGCTTTTTAATTTAGTATAATTAATTGTCCCATTCACATTCAGAGTTATAATTATCAGTTGTGTACTCCCCAGCATTCTGGTATCCTGTCTTAGTTTTAACCCTTCTTCTTAGGCTATTTCCTTTTAGTGATTTGTTTTAAACCAGTAACCCTTGTCCCCTCCCTTGATTTACTACCCTTTCTACCCCCTCCTTTGTTATTCCCCTCTTTTTATTTTTTAGGCCTAATGAATTCCCTCTCCCTTCTCCTCCCCTCCCTTTTTTGACCTCCCCACTCCTCTGCTCCCCTTGGTTTATCCCTTCTGACTTTCTCAGTAGGGTTAGATAGAGTTCTATATCTCAATGGATATAGCTACTCTTCCCTCTCAGAGTTAATTCCACTGAGAGTAAGGTTTAAATATTCCCTTTTAATGCTCTCTTCCTCTCCTTCTTATAATAGTATTCATCCCTTCCCCTTCCCATGCCCTCTTTGTTTGTAAGAGAATATCCTATTTTTCTTATTCATTGAAGTTTCTCTTGGTGTCCTCTACTATTCATCCCCCTCTTTCCCACTCACCCCCCTTATCATCTTAGACTATTTAGTACTCCAACCTCTCCTTGTGAATAATTCTTCTAATTACTATAATAGTGGATAATTTAATAGTGAATAGAGTTCACTTCAGAGAATTATACATAACATTTCTCCATATAGGAATACAAATAATTAGATCTTATTGAAGCCCTTAAAGAGGCAAATTTAAAAATAAGAGTTTTCTTTCTTTTCCCTCTGTTTCTTATTTACCTTTTCATGTTTCTCTTGGTTTTTGTGGTTGGATATCAAACTTTCCATTTAGTCCTGGTCTTTTCTGTGTAAATAATTGGAAATTTTCTATCTTGTTGAATGCCCATACTTTCCCCTGGAAGTACATAGTCAGTTTTGATGGGCAGATGATTCTTGGTTGTAGACCCAATTCTCTTGCCTTTCTGAATATCATATTCCAAGCCGTGTGGTCTTGCAGTATGGAGGCTGCTCCTTGATATCTGAATTTTCTCTTTCTGGCTTCTTGTAAAATTGTTTCTTTTACTTGGAAGCTCTTGAACTTGGCTATTATATTCCTGGAGGTTGTCTTTTCAGGGTTAAGTGTAGAGGGTGATCTATGAATCCCTTCAATGTCTATATTGCCCTCTTGTAGAACTTCAGGGCAATTTTGCTGAATAACTTCCTTTAGTATGGAGTCCAAATTTCTATTAATTTCTGCTTTTTCAGAAAGACCAATGATTCTCAGATTGTCTCTTCTAGACCTATTTTCTTGATCTGTCAATTTCTCAGTGAGATATTTCATGGTTCCTTCTATTTTATCAGTCTTTTGACTTTGCTTTATTTGTTCTTGTTGTCTTGAGAGATCATTGGCTTCTACTTGCACAATTCTTGTCTTTAGAGACTGGTTTTCTGCTATATTCTTTTGATTTTCCTTTTCGATTTGGTCTATCCTATTTTCCTCCTGTTTGATTTTGGTCTCCAATTTGCTTATTAATTCTTTTTATTTGGGGGCATCTTTTTCTAATTGCCTAATTCTAGCCTTTAGAGACTGGTTTTTGGTTATAATCTTTTGGTTTTCCTTTTGAATCTGGTCTGTTTGGTTCTTCAATGCTTCCAGCTGGTCATTTCTGGTCTTCAATTTGCTTATCAATTCATTTGATTTCTGAGCCTCACTTTCTAATTGTGAAATTCTGCTTTTTAAACTGTTATTTTCTTGCCAGTTCTCTACCATCTTTCTCATAATCTCAGATTTGAACTCTTCAATAGCTTGTGACCAGTTTTCATTTTTTTTGGGAAGGTTTGGATACGATTACTTGTTTGTTCTCCTCTGCTGTTTGCTCTGTTGTCTGGATTTTTTCTGTTTCAAAGTTGTAGAGTGTTAAAGACTTCTTCTTGATCTTTCTCTTCTGGAGTTCTTGTCTCTGGCTTGCCATTGTTAGCCCAGGTCCCTCTCTGCTTTATTCTCATGTCCAGGGTCTGTCTGTGCTTTTTGGGCTCCTGAGGTCTCAGGTCTCATTGTTCTCAGGGTTGAGCCTCTGGTGGTCCCCTTGCTTGTTCCTCTGCCTGAAGCTCCTTTAAGAGTCTCAGGGCACTGCTTCCACAGTCTTGCACCCCTCTGCACTGGTTCCCCACCCAAGGTCCAGGCCTGTGCTCGGGATCCGCGTCTGCAGCTGAGATCATGCCTGTGCTCAGGGTCTGTGTTCGAAGTCCATGTGTTCTTTAGCCTCATGGGGTCTTATGTCTTGCTGCTCTCAGGAACAGGCTCTGGTGACCCCAGGTAGCTGTCAAGGACTTAAATGGATGCCCCAAACTTGCTCTAAGTCTTTTGCGCTGGCTTTAGCACTGTAGGTGGTGTGTGTGTGGGGATGGGTTGTTCAGCTCACATTTTAGTAGAGCTGTTTTACCCCCTTATAGCATGGAAATGCTTGATTCCACATACCTTCAATGCTGCGCCCTGTTGTGGGGTCCCTTTGTTCTTCTGGATTTGTTTTTATTGCCCCTTGAGGAGTCCTATCTGTGTGGGTTAGGAGAGGTCAAGCAGCTGCTTTTTACTCTGCCACCATCTTATCCCAGAAGCTCCCCTATTTCCTAAATCACCTAATCTTAATAAGGGAATGAGTTAAAGAACAAATCATAGAAAGAATCCAACAGTTTCACTATAGAGAATAACAATGAGGAAAACATAAAAATTTAGGGGATGCAGCTAAAGAAACTCTTAGGGGAAAATCTATATTTTAAAAAGAAAAAGAAAAAATATGATTTGATGATACAACTAAAAAAGTCAAAAAAGAAAAAAAATTAAAACTCATTTAAATCCCAAATCAGAAATCCTGAAAATCAAAGGAGAAATTAATTAAATTGAACATCATAAAACCATTGTACTACTAAAATAGAAGTTGGTTTTATAAAAATAAAAGAAACCATTGATTAATTTTATCAAAAAAGAAGAAAATCCAATTACCAGCATTAAAATGAAAAGGGAAAAATTACAACCAATGAAGAGGAAATTGGAACAATTATTTGGAGTTAATTTTTCCAATTATTTGCTAATGTATGTGATAATCTAAGTGAAATAGATGGGTATTTAAATAAATGTAAGTTGCCAAGATTAATAAAAGAAGAAATAGAATATTTAAACAATCCCATCTCCAAAAAAAAAGTGAACAAGAGAATGTGATGTTCTAATATGGGATTCATAAGATTCACTTTGGCAGGTGAGTGACAGAATGTTTGGAGGTGGTGTGAAAGGGAGAGCAACTTAAGTTAGGGATACCAGGAAGCAGGCTATTGCAATAGTTGAGGTCAAAGGTTTGCACCAGGGTAGTGACTGTCAGAAAAGGGGACAAAAATGTATATGAGAAATTGTGAATGTAGATAAGAAAAAGATTTAAAAGACTGGTTATATGAAATGCATTAAATAATGAATCTAAGATGACACCCAAGGCCTGAATAACTGGCATTGTGGTAATGTCCAAAACAGTCATAAAGGAACTCTCAAGGGGGAAAAGTTTTGGAGGAAAAATAATGCATTCATTTTTTGGACATGCTGTGATTGAGACATCTACAGTGCATATGAGGTATGCTACATAACTGAAGCTCAGAAAGAAGTCAAAACTATCTTCATATATCTGGAAATCATTTGTCTAGTCATGTTAATTCAGCTGATGGGAAGTGATGGCATTACCTAGTGAGAAAGAGTGGAAGGAAAAGACAATATAGCCTAGGATAAACCCTTGGGACAAACAAAAGTTAGTGGATATGACCAGGATGAAGATATACTAAATGTGACAATTATAAAGTAGGAAGATAGAACAAGATAATAATACAGAGACATAGAGGAACAGAAACAGAGAAAGATAAAAGTAGGGAAAGAAAGAGAGAAACAGACAGAAGAATTTAAAAGACAGAGAGAAAAGAATAACATAAAAATTATCATGAAACCTAAAAGGAAATGGGTTCAGGGAATTTATGAAATGTCCTAGGTTGCACAACTACTTTGAGTGGTAGAACTAAAAAAAGAACTAGATTTGATTTCCATTTTTGTTTAATCATTCAGTTGTATTTGGCTTTTTGTGGCCTCATGAACCTCATGGCCTGCCAGACCCTTTTATTCTCCACTATCTTCTGAATTCTGGCCAAACTTGTGTTTGTTGCTTCTATGATATTATCGATCCAGCTCACATTTTACGATCCGATTATTCTTTGGCCTTCTATTTTTTCTCAATATCATTCTTTTCCAGTGGGTCCAGATTTCTCATAATATGGCCAAAGTTTTTAATCTCCAGGTTCAGTATTTGACCTTACAGCGAATAGTTTCAATTAATTTCTTTAGTATTTGGTTGATTTGATCTCAGGTAAAATTCATTTTAGTACTTTATCATTTGATTATTAATATTAATTTGTAACATTCTCTTCTCTGCTTAAAACCCCCACATTTCTGTTTAGCTCAGATAGAAAAAAATGTGTTCCTCAGAACTGAATAAGGAATATAGATTATTCTTCTAGCCCAGATTGTTAGAGGCTGCTGAATCGCATGACCACTTTGCTCTGCTGAATCTATTCCCCACAACACTCACCTAGATGATGACTTAATTGGGAGGAATTGAGAATTCTTAGCCCACCTAATAACTAAAGGTTTACCAGTTAGGGTTGCCTTTCTCTTATCAAGGAGGATCCAAATGATGTGCTATCAAAAAAGACATCTGAATTCAAAGAACCCTATAATTCTTTCTCAGTCTTAGGTTACTGGGACCACCGATCTTGATCAACTGGTGATTCTCTGACATTATTAAACTGTTCAATCAAACTTTTGTCAGAGAGTTAATGTCTCTGCTTTTTTGTATGCTGTCCAGATTTGCCATTGCTTTCCTTCCAAGCAGCAAGCTTGTAATTTCATATCTTGTAGTCACCACTTACAGTGATCTTTGAGCCCAAGAATACAATATTTGACATTGCTTCTATTTCTTCTACTTCTGTTTGCCAGGTCTTCATAGGAACAGTTGCCAATATTTTAATATTTTTCATGTTAATCATTAAACCAACATAAATTCTCTCCTATTTCACCATCATCAAGAGGCTTCATAATTCTTCACTTTCAGCCATCATACTGGAATCATTAGCATATCTAGGATTTTGATATTTTCCTAGAAATCTTAATTGTTTATTTTTATTCATACAGGTTGATTTTTCAAATGTTTTCTCTGGATATTACTTAAATAAAATGACAAAATACAGCCTTGTCATAGTCTTTTCCAATAGTAATCAGATTTTCCATGTTTTGTTCTAACTACTGCTTCTTGACATAGATACAGATTCCTCAGGAGATGAAAACTCCATATCTTTGAGTACTTGCCACAATTTCATTGTGATCTATATAATAAAGGATTTAGTGTAGTCAATGAAACAGAAGTTGATTTTTCTTAAATTCCTTTGCTTTCTCCATAATCCAGTAGATGTTGGAATTCGGTTTCTAGTTCCTCTGCTTCTTTGAAAACCAGCTGGCACTTCAAGTGATTCTTGTTTCACATGGTACTGAAGCTTAACTTGAAGAATCTTAAGCATAACCTTTTTTACAAGTGAAATGAGGGTAATCATTTTTTATTTGTCACTTGAATACTCTTCTGTATTGCCCTTCTTTAAAATTGGACAATCAACTGATTTTTTCTAATCCAGTGGCCAGTTTTGATTTTTCCATTTGGTGTCACATTAAGTGCAATTCTTTAACATCTCTTAGGATCTTAATGAGCTCAGTGGGAACTGCATCAGCTCTGCTAGACTTTTTGTTAGCAATGCTTCTTAAAGTCTACATTTTCTAGAAAACATGTTTCTGGATAAGTAACTACACCATCATAGTAATCAGTGATTTTAAATTCTTCCTTATACAGTTCTTCTATATCTCTTAAAATTCCTCTGTTTCTGTTAAATCCTTGTCATTTTTGCTTTTGTCACATCCATTATATATGAAATATTCCCTGATCTTTCTAATTTTCTGGAAAAATCACCTCTTTCCTATTATGTTATTTTCTTCTTTCTATGCTTTGCTCGTTAAAACAAACAAAATCCCTTCTTATTTTTCTTTGGTATTCTCTTGAATTCTTTATTCAATTGGTATATCTTTCCTTTTCTCCTTTCACTTTCATTTTCATTCTTTCCTCAGCAATTTATAAAGCCCCATAAAAAGCAAATTTGCTTTCTTGTTCTTTTTTTTTTTTTTTGGAAGTGTTTTGTTGTTGCCTCTTATACAATATTGCAAACCTCTTTCCAAAGTTCTTCAGGCACAGTATCTACCAGAAGTAATCCTTTAATTTTATTAATCACTTCCATTAACAAATTAAGAGAGCACAAAACAGATTGTCAGACCTATGGATGATGGAAAAATTTAGGTCAAAATAAAACATAAATAACATTATGAGATATGAAATATATTATTTTGATTACCTCAAATTAAATGTTTTGCACAAACAGAAGCAACAAAACTAAGATTAAAAGGCAAATAACAAACTAGAAAAAATTTTATAACAAGTCTGTCTTGCAAAGTCATAATTCTCAAATATATAGTACTGAATCCAACAAAAGAATAACAAAGCATTTCCCAATTTACAGATGGTCAAATTATATAAACAGGTAATTCTTAGATGAGAAAATTAAAACTATCTTTAGTCATATGAAAAAAATGTTCCAAATTCCTATTGATTAAAGAATTGCAAATTAAAACAACTCTGAGACAGCACCTCGCACCCATTAGACTGCTAATATGACAAAAAGGTAAAATGATCAATGTTGGAAGAAATGTGAAAAAATTGGGACATTAATACAATGTTGTTGGAGCTGAAAACTGATATAATCCTTCTGTAAAACAATGTGGAACCATACCTAAGGAGTCATAAAATGTGCATATCCTTTGATCCTTCATTACCACTACTACATCTTTATCCAAAGAGGTTAAATATAGTGGAAAAGAAACTACCTTGGAGTTGTCTGGGATCCTTTCACTACGATAATAGTTAAGTCATTCATAGTTGATAATTGCACTTTATTATTGTTACTGCATACAGTGTTTTAAGGTTCTGCTCACTTCACTTTGCATTATTTCACATAATTCTAGGTATTTAGTGATCACCTTATTTGTCATTTCTTTTAGCACAATAGCATTCTATTACAAGCATATATCACAGCTCATTCAGCCATTCCCCAATTGTTGTACATCCCTTCATTTTCCAGTCCTTTACCAACCCAAAAAGAGATTTTATAAATATTTTTGTAACAGAAATGCAGAGAATTTGTTATTGAAAGCACCCATGGATTTTTGCTTTGTAAGTTCAATATTTTGAGACCATCCTGTAGATCACTATTTGTGAATTATGGCATTAAGACAATGATTGACTCATTTGAAGCATGCACAGAATAAGACATGAAATTGATTATGGAATTTATTTGTAGATGGATAATGGAAGACAATGATGTTATTTTGAAGATGATCTATGCATAATAAATTTTTACAGTGGAGAATGGAGAATTCTAAATAAAATAATATATTGTCAAATGATGGGCTAATATTTAAAGAACTAAAAATATATTATATCACAATACCTATAGTTAAAGAATTTGAAATAAGAGTGAAAATAAGCCAGTCATGAGAAACAGAATTGTGTTTTCCATAAAAATAGGTGGAGAGTAGCCAGAGGTATTCTGCAACCAGCTCTAACCAGATTGCAAGATACCATTGTAATCAGCAATTTCTCTAGATCAGGACTTGATTTACAGTTTTGTTGGTTATCTAAACTTAAGAAAAATGATGATTCCAATTAAACTTAAAAATGAATGCATACATTTTACCAAGGAAAGCCAAGTTGTTAAATATTTACCTTTTTTTTAATTTACAGGAACCACACTTGAAAAAGAGAGACACAGAGTAAAAATAAGGTACTAAAATAGAATCCATTATGCTTCAATTGAGATAAAAAAGATTGGGATAACACTGATCTAAAACAAAGCAAAATAAAGAAGAGATATAATTAAAAGAGATATATATGGACACTACATTATGCTAAATTGTTACACAGAAGATGAAATAATGTTAATACTAACATGTGCACCAAATGGCATAACATACAGTTCTTAAAGTAAAAGTTAAATGAGCTACAGGAAGGAATAAATAGCAAAACTATATTAATGGTGGATATCAGCTTTCCCAACTCAGCACTAGCTAAGTCTAATAATAAAATAAGAAAAAAAGTTAAAGGGATTAATAGAATTTCTGAAAATTTAGATGCACTAGACCTCTAGAAAAAAGTGAATTAAAATAGAAAGGAGTATACATTTTTTCTCAATTTTGCCTTGCCCAGTCTTAACCATTCTGGTCAGTACAATGTTCTAACACCATTCCAAAGGATTTAGGATTTTAAAAAATGCAATTGATAGGATAAGAACTGATGGAATCTGCATGCAAAACAAAGCATAATATTTCATATCTTATGTTTTTATTTTGTTGAACATGGCTAATCTGTAAATATTTTATATGATTACATATTTCTTATTTTATCAATGGAAGGGAAGTGGGAGGGATATAGAGAATTCAGAAATCAAAATTAAAAAAATGAATATTAAAAATAAATATTTAAAAAATATATAGGCTTTTGCTTGTGAGAGAAACTTGGTATCTTTGAAGTGATTCTGCAATTACCGCAATAACATATGTCCTACTCTCATCTCTCTGTTTAATTATGGTATATTAACCTTTAGAATTGGCTGGCCTAAAATACCCTGGGATATTATGTGCAAATGTTACACTATGTGCTATTACTTATTTTTCTTCTATTAGGAACCAGCCTGATTTAAGAGAGAAATAGAGAGATGCATGGAGAGATGAAGATACACACACACACACACACACACACACACACACACACACACACACACACAGAAAGAGCATATTAAATTGTAAGATCATAATGTGCTATATACATGCTCATAATAATAGACTATAAATGCCGATTTGCAGATTTGCAATGATATGTATATACATATAAAATATAAACATAAACATGTATATAAAAAGAGATATAATTAAAACCACCTAGGCATTGATAGGTGAACTTCATAGATTGTTAAACCATACATCAGAATCAATAGGAATTCTTCATATAGTTACTTATTCCTAGGTGGATAATAACGTTAAATTCTTTGATTCCTTATGTATGTTATCAAGGAAACTGAAATGTTGTGGGTCTTGAGTTCATCAACACAGTGTCATCTACAAAGAGGGCCATTTGGAGTACCTTAAAATTTGGCAAATTATTTAATTTGGTACTATTTTATATCTTCTTTGAAAGTATTTATTACATCTGGCAAACATATATCTCCCTATATCTTCTGTCCCTTGGTAATAGTGATCAGATTGTTGAATGAGGTTATATTGACACCTTTCTAGAAGTGGCATATTGTTCTACCATATTATTTTTAAAATTATCAATCAATAAATACCCTTTTTTACTTGGTACATTCTTCAAATTTTTAGTGATAATAATAATGTGAAATATCACTTATATCACTTGTGAAAACCCACTTATCCTCTCCCTCTAATAAATTTAAACAGGATCATTTAATGTGTGTAACTTTTACACTATTAAAATCTGCATTTATTTAAATTACACATATGGTAAAGTAGTTAATTGAAGCTTGTTTGCCTTTTAAAAATAGTAATTGGAGCAAAGGCTACTTTCCCTACTGTTTTTACTATCTTTTTCTTTAGAGTTGTTGAAATATAACTCTTAAGTGACCTCAAAATCATGTTGCTTCCAACTCTTCCTCTATAAATTTAGTTCAGATGCATTTCCCACCTTTGTTTTCTTCTACATCATTTTCATTTCAAATATACCTATATATTTCAACATACATTGAATATTTGGATATTAATATGGATTCATATATGATTCAAATATATATATATATCACTCACATGACCTTAAAGGTAGACTACATTGTTCTTGATGGTAAAAAGGTTCAAACCAACTAGAGATAAAAATAACAATGAACAAATCCATTGTATTGAATCTTCAAATGGAAATTCTTAATGTTATATTTGCTAATGATTTAATCCTATGTTGTTTAATTTTCCTCCTGCCTTTAAGCTAGGGTGCCTCATTTTCCCTTTATGTATATCCCATTTTCCCACTGCACCTAAGTTCTTTATTTTGAGATTATAAACTCTTTGACTTGGGAACACAGCAACAAATAGAACCATACACTTATGCAGATAGCCCACATGAATTATGATTTGCAGCTAGATGGAAAGAGAAAGCAGAAGTAGTAGGAAAATCCCCCAAGAAGAGCTGATATTGGGGCATAACTCTGTCCTCCTTTAATTTTTTTTAAGAATTCTTGCTTCCCCTTGCCTGTCAGACTATTACTTTGAACTTATTAAATAGACCTTCTTTCAGAATGGTCAGCATTATCCAGACCAGCAGGATAATAGGCAAAGAATTTTGGAAACAACCATATCTAAACTATCACAACAAAAGTAAGAGACCCACAAAGGAGATGTGCTTCCTGCTGAAGATTTATCTTCTATCCATTCTTTAGATGATTGTAATTTTTTATAGAGGGAAAATTCTCTTCATTCAACAAAATGAATGAGAAATTTAAACATACACAAATATTTAATAAATCATTAAAACATTGACAATTAACACTAAGATTTTCTTTATTCAGGGAGATAATATAGTGTATATTTGCACCTGAAGAGAAAAAGGGGAAAGTAAGAAAAAGGAATAAAAATTTATAGATCAACTTGACAATACTTTTGTTTGTTTGTTTAGTTTTAGCTTTATTTTCCCCCTACATCTAGATTCTAATAAAATCCTACCTTTCTCCAATATGACCTCCAAATATCAATTAATTAACTATCTCTAACTTTTATTCTCTGCCAAATATTTTTTGCAACATGTTGCTGAACCTATTTCTTAGACTAGAATACTAGAAAGTACAATACCAAAAAAATAAAAGAGTTCATAGTTATAGAGGCTCTGAGGATACTTCTGAAAAGTGTAACATGTATGCAGAGGCAAACTCCTGAAAGCTCATCTGATATCTATTTTAACTAATTATTATTGCTATTTCAGTGCTAAGCTTTGTAGTTTCTGCCAATCTGGGACAGCATCTCAGTCATTTTGCCTTAGTTATGGCTCTGTTGCTTTTTCATAATTAAAGACAACAAATGCAATTTGTAGCCAAGCTGAAATTTGACTCTTGCTTTGGTGAATGCATTTGAAATGAAAAAAGAACAACTTCTATCCATTCTTTTACCTTTATTTTTTGCCTTATTTGATGTGCAACTTTTCAGATCAATCTTTGATGTCAAGCCTTGGATGTCAAATAAGTTACCCAAATTTCACATTGATCTTTTTATATTGGATTTTCTAACTGGTATAATGAAAACTTCTTTGGTACAAGATAAGAGCTCTTCATTGAAAAGTATTTAAGTCTAGCCAAGATAGTATTATTATTGTCATTAAGGTGTTTATAATTCTGCATATCATGTGAACCATCATCATAATCATTATCAGCATCATTATTACCATTAGTATCAACACAGTGTTAATATTAAAAATGATAAATGCTGGTATAAATATGTATATTAGTATTTTAATTAAAGCCATGCTGATAGATAAAATCATTAGACCACGCGCTTGTAAGCATTCAAAACTGCCGCCTCCAGAAGCGCCTACTCGCCAAAGAGACCACTCCCTCCTAACCCATGAGATTTAAGCGCTCCCCTGCGTCAAGACGTCGGAAACGGAAACCAGTTGGACCATGTTGGATCACGGGAAATGTAGTTTTATACATTTCCCAAATTACTTTTTACAACAGTCACTATCAACATATTCCTTAAAGAAGCATAGGACTCTTATTATCTTGATACAAAAAGGATTGAAACAAAATCTATCATAGAGTTTACAACCTCAGGAAACCAAACTATTTAAAAGAATAATTAAATTAATTAATTAATTAAGAATTTGTTTTCCCATGGTTACATGATTAGTATTCTTTCCCTCCCTTCCTCCCCCCTCCCATAGCCAATGAACAATTTAACTGGGCTTTACATATATCATTGATCAAGATGGATCATATCCCTATCATTAATATTTCCATATCATTAATATTTGCCTTAGAATGATCATTTAGAATTTACATCCCCAATCATATCCCCATTGAACCATGTGATTAAGTAAATGATTTTCTTCTGGTTTCTACTCCCACAGTTCTTTCTCTGGATGTGGATAGAGTTCTTCCTCATAAGTCCCTCAGAATTGTCCTGGATCTTTGCATTGCTGCTAGTAGAGAAGTCCATTACTTTCGATTGTGTCACAGTGTATCAGTCTCTGTGTATAAGGTTCTCCTGGTTCTGCTCCTTTCACTCTGCATCAATTGCTGAAGGTCGTTCCAGGTCACATGAAATTCCTCCAAGTCATTATTCCTTTGAGCACAATAGTATTCCCTCACCAAAAGACACCACAATTTGTTTAGCCATTCCCCAATCAAAGGGTATCTCTTTATTTTCCAGTTTTTTGCCACCACAAAGAGAGTGGCTATAACTATTTTTGTGCAAGTATTTTTCCTTATTATCTATTTGGGGTATAAACCCAGCAGTGGTATGGCTAAGTCAAAGGGCAGACAGTCATTTAAAGCTCTTTGTGTATAATTCCAAATTGCCTTCCAGAATGGATGCATCAATTCACAACTCCACCAGCAATGCATTAGTGTCTCAATTTTGCCACATCCTCTCCAACATTTATTGCTAGGAAACCAATCTTTTAAGTCCCTTTAGTTCTATCTCCTTTATATCAAAGATATTTTCTTTCTGTCCTTTTAGTTCTAGTTACTTTGCCATCAAAGTATCTATTGAAACTTAGTCAGTCTAAGCTTCTGCTGTTAATGGTACCAGAGGACATAACTTTGCTATTGACATCCATTTCATCAAGATAAATAACAATAAAAACTATTTTTTCCTTCAATAAGCCAGGAAGACTTCTTTTCCAGACTTAAGAATGAGACTTATCAGTCTTGTGACAGTTAGCTTTTTGTAACTATCTGGTTCAGCTGTACTGAGTTCCTTCCCAACTGTGCATGAACACTCTGAAATGGAATTGTTGCTTTCTGAGTTGCCAAGGCAGCAACAGCTGTTTTAGTGAGTCATTCTTGAGTCAGCTCTTCATTCATGAGAAGCTTAATATGTACAGGCAACTGTCATTATTTTCCTATCAAGTTCAAAAACATTTTAGTAAATTTCAAGACAAGATCTGATTTCCTTAGAAATGGCTTCATTCACATGCAAAATTTTGGTGGGGGTATTTTTTTTTCTTTTTCAATGGCCTGTTACAAAGTATGAAAAACAAATCTGTCCATGGTTATTTTAGGTGTCATTTTTCTTCCCATTGAGATAATACATTTTAAGCAAAAATGCAATTAGAGTTGACCTGTACCTTTGTCATTTTTCAACTGTATTGTAATAAATTTATACTAATTCCTAATAATAATCAGTAGTTAAACTGCAACTATGACTATGATGAGTGGAGGTTGTATACTGAGTAGTTAAATAAATATTTTAAATTTGGGGAGGCAGACCTAGGGTTTGCAAGGAAAAGAAAGAGTTAGTCTTATAATCAATAATGTATAATATTTAATTTTTATTTTTGAATTTTAATTTGTTTTTATTTCCTCCATATCACTTTTGTCAAAAGCCTTTTAATTTTGTTATTTTATTGAACTCTTGAATTTTTGTATTTATGTTTATAATGGGCACATGATTTCAGGATTATAGGGGATCCAAAGATAGGAAATTCTCTATTCCAATGCAGTTCCACAACTTATGAGTGTCTCGTAATCTTTTCTTAAAGGTTAGCATATTTCTTGACTTTTTAATTTTTAAAAATATATTTATTTTTATTTTTAATTCTTTTTTTCAAATTTGAGTTCTGAATTCCTCCTTCTTGCCTTCCCTCTATCCTCCCACCAACTTGAAAAGAAATATAATATTAATTATACAAGTGAAATAATGCAAAACATATTTCTATATTAGTTATCTTTCAAAAAGCAAGAAAAATCAATATAAAAATATTATTCAATTTGAACTCAGACTCCATTAATTCTTTCTGTGGGGTTAGAAATAACTTTATTCTATGTTATTATTTAAAAAAAATTTAATAACAAATTTCTACATAAGTTTTCTGAAGTCGTATGATACAGATTTTCTTCCTCTCCTCTTCCCTCCCTCCTCCCAGAGCTAGCAAGTGGTTCAATCTGGGTTGTACATGTATTAATACACAAAACAAATTTCCATGTTATTCGTTTTTGTAACTGAATAATCTTATGAAACCAAAACCCTAAAACATTTCCCCAAATAAACAAGTGATAAATCATATATTTTCCTACTTCAATAGTCCTTTCTCTGAAGGTGAATAGCATTCTCTTTTATAAGTCCCTCAGTGTTGTTCTGCATCATTGTATTACTGTTAGGAGCAAAATATATCACTTGATCATTCCACAATATTGCTATGACTGTGTGAAATGTTTTCCTATTTTGCATCAGTTCATATAGATCTTTTCAGCTCTTTCTGAAATCATCCTGTTCATCATCTTATATAGCTAAATTGTATTCCATCACCATCATATACACAAATGTGTTCAGTCATTCTCCAGGTGAGAAATATCCCTTCAGTTTCTAATTCTTTGCCACCACAAAAACAACAGCTATCTTTTCTACAAACAGGTCTTTTCCTATTTTTCTTTTATGTATGAGATAAAGACACAGTAGTGGTATTACTGGATCAAAGGATATACATTCTTTTATAGCCTTTTGGGTATAATTCCAAATCTCCCCCGCCCCAGAATAGTTGGATCAGTTCACAACTCCACTAGCAACGCATTAGTGTCCCAATTTTGTGCCATTCTTTCCAACAATTATTGTTTTCCTCTACTATCATATTGTCCAATCTGATTGATTGGTATCAGGTGATAACTCAGAGTTGATTTAATTTGCATTTCTTTAATCAAGACTAATTTAGAACCTCTTTTTCATATTATTATTAATATCCTTGATTTCATCTGAAAATGGCCTATTCATATCCTTTGACCATTTATCTAGGATTCTTATAAATTTGACTTAGTTCTTTATTTATTTAAGAAATGAGACCTATATCAGAGAAATTTATTATAAAAGTTATTTTCCAAGTTTATTGTTTCCATTCTAATTTTATTATTGTTTTCATATGTACTAAAACTTTCTAATTTAATACATTCAAAATTATTCATTTTTTATCTTGTAATGTTATCTATCTTTTGTTTGGTCATAAATTCTTCACTACTCCATAAATCTGACAGGTAAACTCTTCTATGATCCCCCAATTTACTTATATTATCACTTTATGTTTAAATCATATATCCATTTTGACATTATCTTGGTATAGGGTAGAGATATTGTTCTAAACCCAATTTTTGTCATACTTTTTTTCCAATTTTCCCAGCAGTTTTTGCTGTTCTTATCACAAAAGCTTGGGTCTTTGGATTTATCAAACACTAGATTCTGAGGTCATTTGTCAGCTAATATATCCCATTGATCCACCCTTCTTTTTCTTATATTAGGAGTATTATTAGGTTTTTGGATTATATAAGTGAATAACAGGAGTGAATGCTGTTATCCTTTCAGACTGTCTCGATCTCAGCTTGGAATTTGGAGCTAAAACTGCTGCTAGAATTTTCAGGTGGATATAGAGTGGGAAGTTTCCAACTGTGACTGGGAACTCTCTCTCTCTCTGAGTACTCTGGGCTAAGCAAGGTCAGGAAGGCAGCTTTTCTTTAGCTCTCTGGCAAAGTCCCTGTGAAACCTTTGGGAATACCAGATTGGCAGTTTGGGAAGAGAGAGGTGACTGTTTGGCAGTCTGAAGTGAAAAGACTGACAGAGAGAAGAAAATAAGATCTTTTTCCTCTGATCACTATGAGAAAGCAGAGAGAGGACAGGCTTGGCTTACCCAGATGGGTAGCCATTCCTACCTCAAACAGAACCAACTTTTGGCTAGGATGGCAGTACAGCAGTTATGAAAATACTATCTGGAGATAGTATTTTTTAAGATTTATATATTATTTTATAAGATATTAGAAATAGGCTTCCCTAGATAGAGATAAGGAAGATAGAGATAAGGAGAAAAAGAGCAAGTCTGGTTTCCCAGACAGAAGAAGGTCTGTGAAGACCTTGGAATTGGGTGTGGTTGGAATTAGAGATGCCATAGTTTTTAGGGAATCCCTTATCCTTGAACCCTGTTATCTTTCATTTCCTTATAACTTTAAGCTATTAAATATATATATATATATATATA